>NC_045745.1:2905547-2912581 GCF_008692095.1 Etheostoma spectabile | reverse complement strand
TGTGTTGGTCAGTTTGTCTGCTTGACAATCCCATTGTGCAGCAATAAAATTGAAAAGATATGAAGAAACAGAAATGTATCTTTCTAGATGAAACAGATGTTGACATAGTTTCCTTTTTGGGGACATAATTTGAAATTGGAAAAAAATAGAAGGGGGGAAAAAAGGTTATAAATTGCAATTTATCGCAGAATATTGCAATATGTTTCAAATCGCAATAATATTGCATCGTGGCAAGTAGCGTGATGACATCGTATCGGGAAGCGTCTGGTGATTCCCACCCCTAGGAACAAACTACTTCTTTCTTTAAAATGTAATAATATTGTTTAGTGATAGCATTCATTGGTCTACATTGTCAATGTTGGTTAATGATTAAATGTTGTTGCCGCATAGCATTGGATTGGTGACCACAGTGAGCAGAGGGCTTTGCAAAAACTGTGTTACTAAAAAGAAGAAGATAACGGAACCTTCATTCAACTTGCTTCATGTTGACTTCACTCTCAACAACTCCAATGTCATTAGGCACAGAAAACACAAGCAACCCAAGTTGACCAATCACAGTTCTTGCAGCCCCCCCCCCACATTGTATCTCCATAGTTGCCATAGGGGTCTGTATGAAGATTGTTGTTTCGGTTGAAGAAAATCCTATCTTCCGATGCATTTTGGTATTAAAAGTTTTAAACACCCAAATGTTATCAGTATTGAACCCTGTATCGGTCGGGCTTTACATATATATAAATATTAGCTACTGTAGGTGTGGCCTCTAAAGTATAAATTAAGCTTTACACTGTTCATTTTCCATAGCACAGGTTCTACATATTTCCTTCAGGTGTAGGTGTAGGAAGAGTTTTATTTTAACTAATCTTAATAAATGGCTCCAGTTCTTTTGGAATGTTTTTACTGACTCACATCTATGCTGTGCTACAGAATAACAGACCAAGACTAGTGGTTTGCCCTTGCCATAGTTGTTTGCAGATGTAATAGATAAAGTCCTGTGGGCTCCCTGTACACAACGCCTTACACTGTTTGCTTTCACTAATGAGCGGCAATAGCAGGCAGTTGACCATCTTCTGTGTGCAGGAGAAAGTAGCTGCCTGCCGGGCTTCCTTACAGGCCACAGAGGGACGATCACCGAGTACATCTGATTAACCGTATCGACTGGTAAAATGCTACCATGCCGGGTTTCCGCTCATGAAGCCAAGCTACATAGTAATTAGCCTGGGATCGATGTGGCTGTCCAGCAGCTAGCCTACAGACACACACTTTCACTGAGATTGCTCCATCACTGAGATAACGGAGGGAATTATTTTTGTAAAAGGTGAGAGGTCCAAGTTATATTGAACATCAGGTGCATTAGTGTCTCGTTGCCTCTTTTATGATTTTGTCAGCCCACATTCTGTCAAACGAATTAGATGAAAAAGATTCTGGCCAGATAAATCACGTGTCACAAGTCTGCAAGTGCTGTTAATCTTTCTTTTCCCAACCCATTGGCTCTGTATTGGATTTGCCACTGGCAGTCTGTTCTGTCCTGAGTGATGGGACTTGTAGCTTAGCAAATGTGTGTGTTATCACACGCAAACACTCACTTTCTGGGTTAAACTCAAGACCCTTTGGCTCTATGTCTTTGTAATCAGAACCATCTCTAATGTGCACAGTGTTATTTCTGTTAAACTAGTGGATTCAGCTCTGTTGGCTGGACAATATTAGATAGCTGGTCTAGGTCTTGTGGTGGTCACCCAGAAATAGGATTAATCAATCGCATAAAAGTAAGCTGTTATTTTTAAGGGTGGCCGTTAGTATTTGGTTGCTGCGGTCCATGGTGCACGGCCGACTCGTGTTGTCGCAACTCTAATTTATCTCGCCATACTGTCTAAACAAAACCAAATGTAAGGGTTAGAATGGGTCTGTACTGTAATTACTGTCGGGAATTAGTAATTTCTATTCTCTATCGACACTAATTAGTATAATCACATGTGTCCATCTATTTATGTTTTCTTCTCTTTTCCATTGCTCTGTGGTTACAGGATGTTTTCACAGGCACTAATGTGAGCACTAAATGTCATTGTGTGAAACGCCAAAACAAACTTGAAATATTGAAGAGTTGTTTGACTTTACATCTGTAATCTGTAGCTCAAATGTGTAGGCTTAAAATGGGCTTTTAGCCACAGCTGCAGATCAGCTGTGATTGTGGAGCTGGCTGACCTGTGAATGCTGTCACCCAGGTGCCCACGGAGTGCTAGACGAGCCCCAGTTTGTGACGGCACGCGCAGGAGAGAACGTCATCCTGGGATGCGACGTGTCCCACCCCCTGAACGGCCAGCCCTATGTGGTGGAGTGGTTCAAGTATGGAATGCCCATCCCCTTCTTCATCAACTTCCGCTTCTACCCTCCTCATGTGGACCCGGAATATGCTGGTAAGATAGCACAAGCAGTCCCATCAAGACAGCAAGCAGCAGGGTTGGGTATCGTTTTAATGATTCTGATTCCCATTCCCATTCTGGTTATCGATTTCAGTTCTTAACGATTCTTAATTCTGATTGGGGGGGCAGGCAAACCGATCACATGCTAAATTCACAGAACAAAAAATAGTTTTAAATTTTTTTACACAATTCATGTTTAAAATTCACTTACGTACACATACAGTTTATGAAAATCCGTAAATTCAATTCATGCAGTTTTAATTGGTTGCTATTAGTATTTGGTGCACGGCTGACTTGTGTGCTAGCAACTCTAATTTCTCTCGCCCATACTGCCTAAACAAGCAAGCAGTGATTTTGATACGATGGTTGAAACGCAACCTTTCACAGCCCTCCCTGGCTGGAGGGCAGAGGGTCAAATGTCCTGCCTGTGGAATCTGTTGGCTGTGGTCAGATGTGGGCAGAAGTGTGCTCTGTAGCACCTGTAACTACACACAACGGTGATCTCACATTGTTCTTACACACCACTGCGTAGGACTGCCCGATATGAGGAAAATATCTTATTGTGATTGTTTTGACTAAAATTGCGACTGCGATATGATTCACGATATTGGCTGGAATGGTCATTTTTGTGTAATTATTCTCATTTTCATTGAAAAACACAAAAGTACAAAAAAAAGAAATGATTTATTTTTGTGAAGATTTTGTCTGTTGGATACGATTTGTAGGCTGGGACGTCTCTGGATGTCGCCACAATACTTAATTCCGAATGTGTTTTGGATATTGCACTGGTCCAGATTGCGTTTAATTGTGCCCTTGAGTCCACGTCTACGTCACTGCAGCAAGGTGAGAGGTTAAACCACTGGAGGTCAGCAAGAACACGTCTCAGCTTGGATCAGGTTGCTCTTCAAAGCCCCCCTCCACTGGGAAAACTATTTTCCCTGCAGTTTCTTCACTGTGCTGTTTGAGTTTCAATGATAAATGTGCATACTCCCCCCCCCCCCCCCCCCCCCCCCCCTCCCCCCCTTTTTGTTTCAGTGAAACCAGGGATATTGTCCTCAGACTGAGTCAGCTTTTTTGTTATTTTTATTTATTTTTTATTTATGAAGATTCTGTGTAAGAAAAAGGTGACATACAAACATAATAAAATGTTTGTGGTTGAATGTACAATGAACAAGTCATATATGGGGTAAATGTGTGTATGGGTGGTGTATGGATGTATTGGTGTTTGGATGGCCGGCATGGTGTAGATACATGTTTACCAAATCTTAGTTTCTTAGACTGAGTCGGCTGCTGTGCATACTGTACCTCTTGATTCATAGAATCACATTTTGCTTTTGGTTTTTCTTCCGCTCTCTGTTTTGGTAAAAAGGATTTTTAAACAAAGACATTAAACCATCAATCCGTCTTTGATCAGTGATGTGCTTACCGGTGTAGACTGTAACAACTGTTTTTACTAACTAATGTAGCCAGCTTCAATGAGATAACATTTTTTTTTTGGAGGCAGCAACTCCTTCCACCTCAGATTATTTATGTGTTGCACTCATGGTAAACCTTGCTGGGGTGGGGGGGGGTGGGGAGGAGATTTTCCCCTTGCCTGCTTTTGCTTTCCTTCCCTCTGATCATTACATTTCAGAAATAATCCCCCCTTTCTAGTATACTGTGTGAGTCAGAGAGCTTTTATCATGCATTCATTCATGTCATAACAAATGAAATGTTGTATCCCTTGTGTGAGTATGAGGCGAGCCAATGCAAGTAGCATCCACAAACATTTTGGATCATATAAAGAGTTACTTCATTTCTTTTCTGAGCGTTCTGAGGTTTTTTTTCTTCTTTTATTTGCCAAACAATTCTTCTGTGCAGGTGCGTTAGAAATAAGAAACCCTTAAAGAGCACTGCTCTTGCTGCAGCATCATCATTTATTAAAGAAAACTAACGTTTTGGCCCTTCTGGACCTTCGACAAGAGTGACTCTTTATGACTCTACACTTTTTTCTCTTCTTTAATCAATGGTGAGTCTGCTGCAAGAGCAGTGTGTAGAATGTCCCTTGTCTTCAAGCCTTCTAAGTGTTATACCATAACAGCAATTTCAGATTCACCCCAAAATGCACTACAAAAATACGTTTGAAGTGATGCATTACCAAGATATGTGTTTAAATATAAATATATCCACACATGCGATGATCATGTCATGCAACTTCTGTGTTAGGGTACCTCTGTTGGTCAAACTGAGGTCAGACACTGGTAAAATTAAATATTTAGTTGTGACGACGTATGACCGGTTTACTCTAATTAGAAACATTATACTATTACCATGGCAGCTACTAATCTCCACATCTGTTTGAAAGGCAGCTTGGTTGGCCACTGTCTGCGTTGGATACAGGAACATTTTACATCCCACCAATAGTCTGACAGATTAGAAGATTGTGACAAAAATACAGA
This sequence comes from Etheostoma spectabile, assembly GCF_008692095.1. Taxonomy (NCBI): domain Eukaryota; kingdom Metazoa; phylum Chordata; class Actinopteri; order Perciformes; family Percidae; genus Etheostoma; species Etheostoma spectabile. Next base: position 2,907,726 of record NC_045745.1, on the reverse strand, counting down.
AGCTTTGTATAATCTTTCTGCATTCTCACACACTTCACTCAGTCTCCATTGATTAGATCGCTGAGCACAAATACCTGCTGAGTCTCAGAACCGATGGTTTGAGTTACAGAATCCTGACCACAGCAAAAAGAGCAGTACCACAGTCCCCAAGGACAGTCAACAATCACACCATTATGTGTTCCAGTATTCTGTCATGAACCAAACAAAGTCTGCATAGTAGACCTGGAAACAGGACTGAGCCACCAAACTGATGACATGATCAGATCATGATTTAGTTGGTGTTTGTGTGCCAGTCCACCTATGAGTTAGACTCATACTATATAGGGTTGAGGTCCAATAGATTTTATTCAATACAATAATACAATTTTTTATTGAATCCAAATCCTTTCAGATCCCTGATGAAAATGTAAATAGGTTCAGCTTTCAACATCTGCAAGTAACTTAAGTCATACAGAGCTGAGACTCAAATAAACTCAGGTAAAATCTGTTATTACGTTTCGTGAGCCGAGAAGCCAGACCCAGGTTTTAGTGGTACTGTCGTCCTCTTATTGTTCACAACCTGTAGCTACAGTACAACCAAAAAATGTGTCTTGAATATTAAAATAACTGCTGTTCCTCACTTAACCAAATTAATCTTATAAAGACTAAAGGCCCCAACAGAAGCACTTGTAGATAAAGTAATCCCAGAAATGAAACGTAGTTATCAGGTAAACATTGTATAAGCATTGATCACCCCGCAGAAACACGGGCTGGGCAGTGTGCATAGCGGCGGTGAGTCTCTGGTGTTTATCCAGCCAGCGAGATTGATCACACAAGACTGTTCCAACTCGTTCTCAATCCCATGCCGTCAAATACCGGCGGGTCCTGCATCACCCTGTTGGGGCTCTAATTTGCAATAATGACCAGCTCGCTTTATCTAATCTCTTATGGTAGTCATGTTACAAAAAACACCGCTAACTATCCTTGTAACAGTTTGGCCACAATTAAGCACATTGATCAAACACTGGCCACCCATGTACTAGGTTTCACCCTAGTCCCAGTAAATCTGGGTCGAGTGAACAAAAAAATTGTGGTTCCTAGCTTGGAAGCTTAAAATAGCTTTAAATACGGTATGTTGGGTTTGTGCAGGATGTCCCGTTTGGCGCTAGTGACGGATCTCTCTGATCAATCAGTGGTCTGCAGTGTTTGTACTCCACCTTGTAGTATCGGCTATGATATCTTGGAACCTTGAACAAGTTGGTAGCAAAAAACACTCTCAGGTACCAGAGTCTATCCATAACCTTTGCTAATGGCAAAAAACAACAAAAAGGCAAGTCCAGTTGAGTGGAGTCGTGCCGTACTATGCAGTGAAAATGCGTCATTATAAAGTTATATTTCTTTTGCCTTACAAACAATCTTTGGCTGAGCACAGACACCTACTTGCTGGGAGCACATTACCCAGACAACTCCCTGAAGTTTCCTTTTATTCATGTAAGGTTAATTAATAAAACTGCAGCAATTGTCATTTAAACTGATGAAAGTGACAGCCAGTGCAGGCTAAGAATGGCGGCGATGCAGGCAAAAAAAAGAGCCTACTGTTACCTACATTGCTTTTTCTTATAAAAAGACGTTTGAAAAAAGATTTGTTAGCTGAACAAATTTGATTATTTTGCCATCTAAAACCAGATCCAAAATGTAACCGGCCATTGGAACCCACCCTAGGCTCGTCTGAAGACCACAACCCACATTTAAAGTTGATTGGGGCTCTTCCTCAGTTACTCTTCCTCTTAGTTATAGTAAAAATGTTTTTTTTTGTCAGTCATGTACTGCTGGTTGGTATTAGATACAAAATGGGGAGCTACATTAAAGAATGGAATTATTTAAAAATCAGTGACATACATTTGACTGGTTTTTAGAGACTATGCACACAACCTCTGCTTGGTCCTTGTACTGTAAAATTCCTCTTGCTGTGTTTTCAGTCCGATGAGACACATCACTGGCTTTAGCCTTTAGCACCTTTTTGTTTCAAAATGCGCCAGTGAAATATCTGAAGTTCCACAGCCGGATGCAGGCGAACACCAACATCCCACTGTGCTTTATTGCAACCGTGATATTGCATCATGGAAAGAAGTCACAGGTCACAGTCAAAGCTGCTGAGATACAAAGAGGCTCATATTGTGCCCTCTTTAGACTGGGAAGA
>NC_045745.1:2885384-2905537 GCF_008692095.1 Etheostoma spectabile | reverse complement strand
TAATGAGTCGAGCCAACAACAGGGGCACTGTTTCCTAGACATCTGTCTGCCAATGGTCTCAAACAAGCCATTGTCTTATTGTTTATAGACAGGAAGAGGGAGAAAACATCCGTGAGAGTACAAGGGGCAGACCAAGTATTAAACATTTCCATGAGAGAGTGTAGAAAGGAAGAGATGGATGCCAAAGTGATCGCCAGGCAGGAAGAAAGCAATAGAAATTGAAGATTAAACGGGAAATGGAGGGACAGAGAAAAACTAAAGAAATAACATTGTTCCCAGATTACATTGTTAAATGTCTCCTGTCAACATGGACTAGCTCCAAGCTGGTCCAGAAGAATGGTGAGATTTTAAAATGACTTGCCTCAGCCGACGTTCTCTGAAGCTGACCAGGCTGCTTTGCCCTTCTCCCAAAGTTATGCAGAATATTTTGGGCTCCGATTCAAATCTAGCTCTCATCTTATAGAACTGATCTTATGAAACAAAGTCCTTTTTATGCTGTCACAGTTAACACCAATCACGAGGAGTAGAGCTCAGTGATAGACATGTGTTGACTGCAGGAAGCTGATAAAAGAGACAAGAAGTGGGGTAGACTAACTGAATAGAACAAGATTGTAGGAACAGCTGGAGTTGTGTTATTACTTCAATGAACCAATGTCCTGCTGACTGCTGCTTCTTCTACCTGAGGGATTATTTTCACATATTACGTTTTCTATGGTTACAGTTCAGGCTGTGTAGTCCAACTTTGAATTGAACAGGGATTCAAATGAGAATGTTGAGCACCTTATGAATTCTACATCCTCCACTGTTGCAAACAATCTCGTCTAATTGAATTTTTTCATACTAGCCAATGTATCTTCTTAGTTTCAAAGCTGAGATATAATAATGTCTTACCATTAATATGAAGTTGTGTGTGCAGAAAAGTTGTAGCTTTTATTTTACTCTTTTATAACAAAAATGCTCTTTTTAGAATCATTTTGTCCCCCCAGTTATTTTTTATTTAGCTCATTAAAATTTAATTTTCTTCTCCATCCTTGAAAAATCCAGAATCAATGAAAAAGCAGAAATTGTTCATTTCAAAAGTCCATTTAAGACCAAAGATTTGCGACAAGTTGAGTTGAAACTTGCAACAACTTGCAACGCGGCAGTCTGCAAAGTTATGAAAGCTGCCAGTTTACACCAGTGCGACTAGACAATGTGTCATCGCCATGGAAACAACTCTTTGTACTTCCGTTTTTACTCCCGCTGGATATATAATTGGTTGTAAATATGCATCTAAATATGAATGTTGATTACGTTAGTTAGATACTTGCTACAACTGTATTTCTTGTAATGAAACGGCGAATACAGTGGATTATTTCTCAAAAACTTGACCAGTTGACAGTTTGCAACATAGAAATAAAATGGATTATGGATCATTTTATTTCTGTAGTTTATAGCAGACTTCTCTATTGGCTGTTGAAACAGGGGACGTCTCTTACGTTCTAAAACCAGCCTCTGGAGTCTTGAGCAGCTGAGTCGCAGCGACACCATCAGCTGGTTTGAGACGCGCTGACACTTTTCTCTGCGACATTCTAAAACGGTTTTGTCTCGTCGTGAATCTTTGGTGTGAACTAGGATTTATGAAATCACGCCATTTTTGCTATATGGGGGTGCTGTCTGATAAGTTAATATACTGCCTATTATGATATAAATATAAACATATTGCTGTAAATAAAAATGTGAAACTTGAATCTGTCATCGGCCGTTTATTCACATACTAAATTCATATTCATTCAAGTTTCACTCTCCATGATCTGTGACGGATGGGGGGGGGGGATGGCGGACAGCACTTTGAGGAAAACAACAGATGCCCCAGCCACGTTTAAGTCCAAAGTCTGGCCCCAGAGTTGCTCTTTTTTTAGTTTTTGAAGATTATTTTTATGGGCATTTGTTTTTCGACAGTACATGAAAGGGGTGAGATACATTGTGTATCTTATTGTATCGTGAGGTACCCTGCGATTCCCACCCCTAGTAGGCATGCTGACTTGAGCTTTTAGCTCAAAGCTGTCTCCAGGTACAGCCTGCAGAGCCACTAGTGTGGCCGAACTGTATATATGCATAAGAATACTCGTTAATCATAATACATTCACCTTTTTCCTGGCTGACTGCAGGATTGTTGTCCCCTGAAAAATTGGGGCTCCTCCCCAGAGTAATACTGCGCGCCTGAGAAATAACTCTGTCACTGAATTGTGTAATTAAAAGATTTAACAGGGAAATAGCACTGCAGGGCTTAAAAACAACATGCTGACACACCGTCACTGCTCCACTGGGTATAAAAGCGAAAGTAGACACTTAATTAGCCTATTCTATCAATAGATAGCCAGTGTCATTTTCCTGCATGATTTAGCTTTGCTTAAATAAGGAGGGAATAAAAGTACCATAGTTGCGTGATAGGCTCCCTCCTTATTGCCACAGTCTGAAAAGAATGTTCGATCATATGTGTGCGTATCCGTTCCCGGTGATATCTTTTTCGCATAGGCTGTCAGACAAATGCTAACTTTCTGATGTGAAAAACAAAAGTAAAATCTGCATTTATATACTTCAAAATAGCTGAAGACTATAGCTGTCAGAGGTGTGAAATGCATCACGCTGCGGTGAACACACACAAACAGAGAGCATCACACCGCTGATGGTGGTTTGACCCAACAGCGGAGATTTATTTCTGTTGATAATTGAGTTGGATGTGACCCCAGAGGGCACGGAGCCTGGAGGCCATGTCAGCAACTGGTGGTAAATGTAAAATACATCATTAGCAGGGTTGTGATGTATAATATTGTTTGACCTTCTGTGTGAGCAGAGCTTGCAGTATCTTATTCTTCCTGTTTAAAGATATTTAAAAAACAGTCAGAATGTGAACAAAGTGCTTATTAAAAGCTACTTGATTTTCCTTGGTGATCCCAAAAATCGTGTAGCAGATTGCTTAGACATCGGCTTTTAAAAGTGAGAGTTGGTCGTTTAATTGACAGGTTGAGTGTTTTGTACAGAAAGGAAGTAATGCACTGTAACCCAAAAAGATGACCTATGATGACATACGATGAATGTGTTTCATGTAAGGGATGTGAACCAATACAAATACATTTTGGATATGGGAAAAAAAATTGATTCTTAGATGCATCACGATTCTCTCTAGAACAATTCAACGTTTGATTCTGATAAGTTTATAATCGATTTTTAAAAAATGTGGGGATTTTTATTTAAAAGTTACTGTCTCCAGACATGTACAAATCAAAAGAAGATGGGATGATGGACAACTTAGAGTTTTGCCGAGAGTGCATAAAAAAAACCCAAAAATTGTCCAAAAGGAGAAAAATGAATTTGTATATATACACATGATCTAATAAGACATACATAAAATAATTAGGCAAAACACATGAAGGCTGTTGATCTAATTTATCACATTACATCTGACCACCTCATGTTTCATGTTCTCCACCTTTAAACACGACTGAGCCTCTGACATGGAAGATCACGGGGAGAGAAGGTGACTCAGCATGTTGAAGGCTTAAGCATGGAATGACTACACAATAAAAAAACCTCAGTAGACAAAGAAATTCATTAAAACAAATACTGTATATGTCAAAATCTGACAAACTCAGATTTATATGTATATTTTTTTTAAATCACGCATGGAAATGTACACAACAAAATTTGAATCGAATTGTTGGATTTTGAATCGAATCTGAAGTTGCCCAGAGATTCCCACCCCTAACAGACCGACAGACAGAAAAACAGACAGTAGTTTGCAACCAGTATGACAACGATCAAACCGCTAATTGTACTGTAAAGACTTTGGTGAATTACTTTGGCTTTTGTTTTTTTTGTGCATTGAGATGCATTGATAATCGGTTTAGAATTAAATCGTGAGGTGCCCGGAGATTCCCACACTTAATGAACAGCATCCAAATGTTTGTTGTAATATATATTGCTTTTTCCCAGGGGTTGCTGAATAGACTGTATAACTGAAGTCAAAACCTCTCGATCCCCCCCCTTGTGGCTGTAGTATCGGTCATAAACCCCGCCCCCTCTGTGTAAGCGGATGGAACATAAGCCAAACTAAAAACATCAATCACATTCCCGGAAGATGGTTTCTGTCTTTTTAGGTCGTTCTCGTCCTGCTGATGTTTTTGGATTTTTCTGATGTCTAGCTGCCATAAAAACAGGTTAAAACATCATGATTGACAGCTGTGAGTGACTCGCGATTGGTCGAGCGGGTGTATGGGCGAGATTGGATCACTACTGGCTCTAAAATTACACGATGCTGTCTGTCTGTCTGTAACAGATTCTGTTTCCGCCATAGTGTCACAACCGTGCAAGATACAGTCAGGAAACTCTACAGGTCTGTATTCGAGGATCACACCAGCCACCGGTGCGGCTGGTGTGATCCCATCGCAAGATGGTCTCTAGTCATCAGCATCTTGATTTACATAAACATTCACCGGGTAATTCAGAGATTAGCGTGGGCAAAGCAAGTGCCATATGTGAAAATGAAGCACCAGCACGCTGTCATACCGTAAGTGAGAGTCAGAATATCACCCTGTGTTTATACAGACACACTCATGCGTGATTTCCTGTTCATTAACTTCTCTGCTTGAATACATCAAGTCCAAAAAGGACCTCCACTTCTGTTCGGACAGATTGTTTACCCTCAGACAAAGAGAGATGGAATCTAAGGGCAGGTACACAGTGGTGGATGGTGGAGGACACACAGAGAACATTTACAGTGTATTAAATACATAGTTCACATTCAATAAGTAACATGGAGTCTCCTTCTCAGTTCTTTCTAGTCAGCCAAGAGAGGAGACCGACATGGTGGGAAGCAGGACAAATATGATCTGATATTTAAATAACTAACTGGGACACACATACTCAGACACACACACAAAAACAGGCTAGGGGACACACATCACTTTGACTGTCATACCTTAACTCAGTGAGGCAGCTGCCAGTGCGGCTGATATTTTTACCTGGGCTGTCATGCTGCAGAGGGGATTTAGGAAGGCAAACCAAATTAGTCAGGAATACCCACAAATTGAAGAGGATAGGCCCGAGTGAGGGGATTAATGCGGGATAGCCAGGCTTTGATAATGCTGACGTTTTGAGCCGGCCTGTGCTCCCTGAAAGCCCTTTGTTTAGCCCTTATTGCCAGTCGCCATCTGCTATGATCCAGTTGCCAGATTGCCCGGAGCAACATCATCAATCCCCTTTCTCTCAGCTTTTGAGCTGTAAAAGTAAAATGCAGCTATCCCTGACTCTATACTGGCCAAGTCAAAAGCTGATATCTGTTCTGATGAACTGTGACTCCTGTGTATCCCTGAGGCTTCTCTGTTGTCATGTTGGCCACTTCCCACTCCTCAAAGGAAGTAATGACCTGTCCTTGCCTCAGTGCATCTCCAAAATAGACCACCACACACATGGAGATGAGGACATCTCAGCTGCACTGAGGCTTAAGTGGCAGATTTTGCTGCGTATGTACACAACTGCGTTGGGTATCCTACTTTGATGTTGTTGCAGCATTGACTGTGTTTGGAAACGGGTCTACACTGTGTGACACACTCTGTGATCCCTGCACATTTATATCTGAACCGTTCAAAGGTTGATTTTCTCTTTAAAATTCATCTGAGGTTTCTCTTCCATCTCCTCTTTATTCATTCACCTCTCACCTGTTTCTTCCTTCCCTTCATTTCCCCTCGTTAAATTCAATCCACCCGTCCTTTCTCACCTCTCTGTGTCCCTTTCTGCTGACACCTCATCTCCGTCTCTCTGCACTAGGCCGGGCCAGTCTGCACGGCAAGTCCTCCCTGCGGATAGAGAACGTGCGTTCAGACGACCAAGGCTGGTATGAGTGTAAGGTGCTGATGCTGGAGCAGCAGTATAACACCTTCCACAACGGCAGCTGGGTACATCTAACCGTCAACGGTAAGCACAGTTAGCATGCTTTATTAATAAGGTTCAACACAAACTTCAGACTTATATATGTGTATGTGGACTGATATACAGGTAGGTATATATTGATTATTAAGGTTATTAATATTAGCAGCTGTGGCGTCAGCTAGTAAAGATGGGCCCCAGTGTAAGACATTTTAAAGGCCCTTCTCACTTTAAGATATGCACACAATGCAAACACACACAGTATGTCAGACAACTGGGGTTTTATAGGTCAACTCAATAGCATTTGCACAAGGATATGGACTTTGATAAACTTATATAAACTACTGTGATACTATAAATAAGTCAGTATGAATCTGTAAAATAAATCTGAAATTATGTATGTAATTTATATATACTGTATGTAATTTATATTTTAGGAGTGGGAATCCCAGGTTACCTTGACATACGATACAAGATATATGGCTCATGCTGCAGATAATATTAGATATAGCGATTCTGCGATAATCAATATATTTCTAGGCAATCTTATAATGATACGTCACAACATCAGTCTTACTATGAATACAAAATGCCTGCGAAAAGGTTATGTGCAGGCCATCTCTCTTTATTCTCTGTAAGTCCAAACTGTTAGAAAACAGCACAATTCTGCAACACACGTTTTTCAATAGAGTTAGTCATGGGGAACTTTCCATAAGATCATCTCTTAATACAAAAATCAAACCAGCTATTAAGCTAACTGAAATAACACCATGCCAATCTCTAGGTGATGGGGGGGTTATTTTAATTCCAAAGGCCAAGGGAACATTGTCAGGATGCATAATATCCTGATCCATGAAATACCTGGCCTTTAAAAATAAAATCTGCCTGCCTCTATGGGAATTTAACATAGGGGTTTGTATACTTATGCCCTTTGTATTTTAAGGAAGAACATTTATTTATTTACAGTACATCATTCATTCACAAAGAAAATTGGTGTCCTTAAAAGGTTGGATTTTCCTAAATGTTTGGAATTAAGGCATTAAGATCAATTTCCAAAAGATGTTTTTTTATTCCTCTTTTTAATCAACTTTAGCCTGGGTGTGTAAACTTATGCATGCCACTGTACATAGGCTTTGTGTTTTTTTGATTTTTCTCATGGCAAGGAGTGGTGTGTGAGTTTACACATGTCAGCACTATATACTGTATAATAAATGTTCAAATCAGAAATTGTGAGGCCAATGTTAAAATTATAAAATATTATAATGATGTTAATTTAAGGCTAATCATTTCTCCATAGGGCTGGGTTGTTTTTCAACGCACTGATAGTTCAGCAAGTAACTTGATAACAGGCCAAAATGAAACTTGGCTGTTGCCTCGTTTAAGTGCTCTGTCTGCAGCCGCTGTCGGTGCTCGTCAAAGATTGTTTGTGTGGGAGGACGCTCCACTCTGCAACACCACAAGTGGGAGTACTTCTGTAGTCCTATCAAACCCAACAGAGAGAAATGTCTTCTCTTTATCTTTTAGGGGATGCATTCTCCAGTTAATCTTTCATTCATAGAATACAGTGTATCAATCATTTTAGTTTTAGTATATTAACATAATATGTTTGAATTAGGACTTTGACCATTTGGATCAAGTAGCTCTTAAAAACAAGGTGTCAGGTTGAGCAGCTACAGCTTAATTCCAAGTATTGTATAGGATTTTTTATTGTATAGGTTGTATTGACAGATATCCTATGTTAAAGGACTCAAAAAACAAGATCTAACTATCACATTTTTTATCACAGTTAAGGCTGCAACCAACAAATATTTGGTTGGTTCAAATCCCAAATATGGGGATATATATTAATAATAATATAATATATTGACTTTATAGTGATATGAAACGTAGAGCCTGCGGTAAATCCTTACATTTGAGGGGCTTGAACCAGCAAATACTTGGAACTTTTGCTTCACTAAAATGACCAAAGTTCTTGACCAAAATAAAACTAAAATGGCATGAATGTCAAATTTTCGAACAGTGGTCAGCTGGGTGGGGCTACTATTCAGTAACCCACAGGGTCAAAGGTTAGGTCCCCATAGTAACAACTCCAAAGTATCCCTGGCGGATTAATCGCTCACTGTTGTGGTGTCTCACTGGCCTCACGGTGGCGGTGTCATTACTCGGAAGATTGACAAAGGTGACCCTGAGCAAAACATTGCACCCCCCTACATGCTCTGTCACTGCCATTGTCTCTGGAGAGAGGAGCACCAGACAAACACCTGAGTATAAAATAAGTAACCCACTCATGGGACTTTAACACAGAAACAATTATTATCGCCTTCTCTTGATAGCTTAAGCATTCATCAAGACACTTAATCAGACTGCTAATGTTGATGCTAGTTGCTGTGGTAACAGACAGACCATAACCCCCCCACGCACGCACACATACACATGGTCCCTGCACATTAGCTCAGTTTCATCAGTGTTGCTCTTGTTCTGTTTGACTTTGTGTTTAAGGCCTCAGGCTTCCTCCTCGGCCTCCGTTCCCTATCGGTTTTCATGTCTGTCATACATTCTGCAGTCTTTTAGTGTGTTGTTGCCGCTTCAGACATGAGCCACGGCGCTCCTATCAGTTTTAGTAGTCAGACAGTCAGTGGTGTACAGTGCACAGCTGATGTGCCAAAGGAATGATTTTTTCATGTTATCTCTGATGAGATGAAAATTAGTGACTATGACTTAAAGTCTGTATTTAGAGATTTAAAACCAAGAAGCATTGTCAATGTCTTAAATATTAAAGTATTATATCAATGTCTTATATCAATATCAATGTCTTAAAATAATGAAGTAATGGAATGCTAAATCTACCATACTTTTGGGCATGTGGAGGTAACAAATCAAAAACTGCAGGCTCACATTAAGAGTCCATGTGTGAAACATGATCCCACTACAAGGCTTCACAAATAAGATGTACGGTATGTCTGACTGTAATCAGTGTGTCCTCCCTGATGCTTTTGTTGAATAGGAGATCTGTTTAAGCGATGGGATAAATCAGACATTCTCTGTTCAATTTGTTGTGTGTTTAGTGTTTCAGTTTTTCACTAAGCAGAAAAAGACAAAGCTAGATGTCAGTGAAGGTGTGGGTGGGAGGTCAATATGAGAAGCAACTTACAGTGTAGTGTACAAATAAAACTGAAAGGTAGCTTGGTTTAAAAACAGTAGTATAACATAGTATGGGTTGTAAAACTGCCCACTGAGAAAAGATGGTTGCACCCTGTTAGTTTATTAAAAAACAACAGGCAGACGAAGGCTCCTCTTTGCTGATCGATGATCTAAAAATGGTATCCAGGTAGCCAACATTTAAGTTATTTATTATTAAATGCACAGCGTTATATATGCACACATGCACAACAGTTGTTGTCAATGAAAAAATGTTTTGGTCCATATGCTCCCTGTAACAATGCTCATTAAATTAAGTTAAAAAAAGACATAATGTGCAAGTTAAAATATAGGGATAAAATGTCAAATAAATCAAACATTAGATAAAGTAATATATATTTGGGAGTTATGTGGTGACCACTCATCAGTCCGGTCTGTGTAACAGTGATGGCGGGCCAGCATTAAATGTGCAGCAGCACCAAAAAGTTTTCAGAGAATTCACCTTTATTGTCAGAATGTAAACATGTCTGAGGAGATGGAAGTTTGGAGGGTTTTAGAAACATCCTGATCCACTCCCAAGCCAGCCGAGATTGCAAAAGCCAAGGAGGTTGGCCTGGTGAAATGCTCGGTGAAACAGCAGTGAAGTGGAGTCAGGGTCAGGGGCACCGTGGCCCTGGGGAGTCCCCACCGCTTTACTGTTTGCTGATGTCATCCGCCTGCAGCTAGACAGGAGAAAAAACCCCGCCTCTGCTTGGCTGGCAGGTAGAAGCAGTTAAGTCGGGATGTCCAGCCTTCCATGGCAGCGGCGGTGTGTTCTGCACCGTGACAGATGCGTGGATGCACAGAATTCAATGGTCTATGGCTGTGGAAGTCTTGGTGGAGTCACCAAAGAAGATATGCTTCTAAATGTTTTGGTCAGGTCTATATAAAATATCAAACTAATTCCACATGAAAAATAAGACAATAAAAAGAAAGTCTGCATAAATAAAGCTGCCCAGCCTTTAGTCAAGGTCAGACCAGACTTTGCTTGGTGAGATTGACATTGGAAAAGTTATACAGCGTTTTATCACACATTTTATCGTCATTAACCCCTGTCGCTGTTTTGCACTCAGTGCAGCCAAGCAACTGCTGCTTGTATTATTTCACAGTGCTGTTCTATTAAAAGGAATTATAACAATACATTTTTCCTGAATGAGAAGTCAGTTCCACCCCCCTGTCTCAAACTGGCTGGTCATTGGGCAGTTTGACAAATACGGGCCCAGGTCCTCCGTAGTTGACTGAGCATGTACATGCCCATTTTCTCACCATAGATTTGAGAAGATGAATGAGCCTTAGGAGCTCCATTGGCACTGAAGCCTGTCTGAAATAGAGCTGAAAGGAACTTTCTTCAGGCTTACCTTTTATGGGGTTTTAATGTGATCTATGAGATGTCATCTACAGTAGATGAGTCCACCCAAGCTTTACATCCCCACCCCAGTTTATTTCAATACAGTGCTGGCAGGCTGTAGATATTATGCAGTCACAGCGAACCAGCTGGAGCTTACAATTGCAGTGTACATCCTTCAGTACTGTGCTACCTGTGAATACCTACCTGGTCATTAATAGCACATGTTTGTTGAATGCTTAACTAAGTGTTCTAGCCCCATGTTTAAGTGTGGGTTATATTTGTAGGAATTGCCACTACAGAATCTTTAAGGTTCAGGGCCCTGCTACATACTCATGCTGCATGAAGCTCCAGCAGTGCTGCTATTTATAGATCCCCATTTGCAACCCACCTCTCCCTATCATTGTCAAACATCAGTGGTTGTCAGTGATTACTCTCAGCACTTTAGCTGTCAGCCCTATTGGCATTGAGGAAGTAAGCGATGCATATAGATTGTGGGTGAGATGCATATAGATTGTGGGTGAGAGTGCTATACCACTCTGATGCTTTTCTTCTACAAATTGACACCTATGCTCCATTCCTGTGAACTTATATTGCCCTCAATCTCTTCTCGGAGAGTGTGAAAGGAGTAAAAGATGAGCAGGAACAGAGGATGTGTTTGTAGGAATGATGTAATTATTGTGCAAGCCATTGTGGAATTCCTTGAAAGGAATATCATCAGTAATAAATGAAATGAGGTTTGCATTCTATCTCATTTCCAGCAGGGAGCAACTCCACTGGTTGCAAAAAGAAGTGTTTCTATGGAAGTCTATGAGAAAATGACGCTATGATTTATTACCTCAGTACACATTTACATAAAGAATTTATAGTCTCAATTGCTAATTAGCTTAGCGCAGCACCATTGCAACCGTAAACAACCCTGTCCTGGCCGTGTTGTTCTCCCCACGCAGCTCCACCTTCTTGTTCAAAGATCCTTGCGTCCGGTTTAAAAAAACCAAGATGGCGACGGACAAAGTGCCAACTTAAGGCTTCAAAACGTCAGTCCACAAACAAGTGGGTCACTTAGCAAATTTTCTTCCTCTATGTTTTGTATTTAAGTTATTGCTATTGCGAGACGTGTAGTTTGTACCCTTTAAGTAGTTTAGAAGTAGAATTTATGGATGGACAAAGAAGATCATTGGAACTAAGTATCCCAGTTTCTGGCTTCTTGGGGCATGACTCTCCTTTTTTTTCCTTCTAAAATGATTTAGACTCCCACTGTTTTGCTCGCTCTCCCTCACTGTGCAGGCCCCAATCCAGCATGAGGTGATACCAAGGAAGCAAGGTTCATATCTCCCAGGGTTAGTCTTCAACAGCTCCCCCTAAAATAGCTTCAGCACTTGCTCCTGCTGCCATCCCTGTATTCTGCAGCAGAAGTCTGCAGTGCCTCAATGCTGCACAACAGCCTTTCTCTCTATCTTTCCTCTTTGATGGTGGCTTCTTTTCTTTTTCTTTCCCCAATCTTTACCGCTCTCTCTGCTACTTTACTTTTTCCCTCTTTTTCTCTCTTGGGAGCTTTTTGGATTGCAAACACATACATGCAAACAAAGCGCAGGTTGAGGTCATTGAGGGGAAAAAAGGGATAAAATGACATTATGCCCCCTCCTTGTCATGGTCTAAAAATAGATTTGGACTTGACCACTGGCCACTGCTTATCACATGTACTGTCGGATTAACAAGCACAGTGTCCAAACCACCAAGACAAAGTTATCACCCTCCCAATCTATCAAGTTAACACACCTACTTTTCTGTAATTTAAGATACATACAGCTTTCGTTATTTCAGACTACAATGAACACAGTTAGTCTAAGATATCCCCGAAAAATAATTAGCCCAATGAATATTCTTTACCATGCATTGTGCTGGCCTCACTTGCACTTGTTTAACATTTTGATTGCCTGTTGTGGTGACATGCTAAAAGTGTCCAATGTTCTTCTGTGTTTTGTATTGACAAAGAATTTGCATGAATAAATTCACCTGGAAATATAATTTAGTTTAGTTATGTTACAGGATGTTAGTATCCTCATTTTGTTAGAAAGGCTGTATTAGTTAAGTGGGTGACAAAAAGAGAGATTGAAGTAGAAAGTCACCACTCCTAAAACACAGCATGTCCCTGCAGCCCGACCAATAAAGGATTTTTAAGGCCGATGTTGATAGAAATATTTGGTGATTTAAAAATCCAATATTCCGATACATCGGCCTATATACAGTATATTTAAAACAAATATATCAAGAAACGCGTAACAAAGCATGAACAGATTTCCCTAACATTAGTTATTTGTAGTTATTTATGAGTCCTCACTAAAATAATTTGATAATGCAGTTTCACAACAGAACAGAGGAATATCAAAATATATTAACCTTCTGATAAATAAAATGTATAAAAATACAAACTTAAGATATGAAACTTATGGTCCTTTGAACAAAAACAACAAAAAAATATTTGCAGGTTCAACCCTTTTTTCTCAATAGCAACTTCAAAGTAATTTCACACATGTGGTCCAACGTCATTATAAAACATATCCTGCAAGCTTTGTAATGATTGGACAAACATTGCGCTTTGTTTAAAATGCCTACAACTGATTTGTTAAAAACATTTATTTTCAATTCAGTGTGATTTGGAGCTCAGTCCAGCTCACGGCGATTTGAGGAAAGCAGGTGACCAACACAAAAACAATTGCTAATAAAGCCGCAAGCTGTGATTCCAAGCTCAAACCTTGAGTTGCATCATTCCACGTCCAGTTATTGTGCATTTCAAGTGCCCCCTAGTGGTCAGTTTGAATGAGACTTACAGTGTATGTGTGAGGTCATTATGTAGACATTTCCTGGAAGGTTTGTGTTGATTGGACCAACATTTAGTCATTTATAGCCAGATTTGTGTTATATCACCTGTAGTTTGTTTGCATTTATAGTGCCCCCTGGTGTTCAATTTGAATGAAACTTTCAGGGCGTGGTTCAGGTACTTATGAGGATATATCCTGGGAGATTTGTGATTGGACAATAAATATGTGAGTTATAGTAAAACGTGTGTAATGCCACTCACCTATCTTGTGCTTGTAGCACCCCCTAGTGGCGTATGTATATACAACTGTTTGGGTATACTTGGGGCACTTATCTGAACAGTTTTGTGATGATTGGCCTTACTGTTGCTGATTTGTGTTCATTTATGTCCAGAGCCACGTTCCTTTCAAAGTTCATTAGTCAAAAACTTGAAAAGTAAATGAGATATGGACATACAACTTGTAATAAGCTTGATCCATTGATGATTCACGTAAACTTTGGTGACAGTCGGAGCTAAGGTGTAGTGTGTTTTTTTTTTTCTACGCGGACCTTAATGGTCCTAGAGGGTTCTTTATAGAGCGCATTGCATTTTTGAAGCCATGTGGCCACCATGTGGCCGATTGGTTTCAAATTTCTATACAAGCACACGCACACCATTTCCAGTTATTCCCCAAGTTTCATGTTGCTACTGTTTCTACCGCTTCGCGGTTTGAACCCTAGCAATCAATAAGTGTTGCCACCAGGGAAGTTGTAGAGTGCCCTCTGGTGGACAAACTATGCAACGCTAACACTCATAACATGGTTGAAGGGTGTTTTTTCCATTTTTATTTTATTTTTTACACATTTATTTATTGGCCAGTAAAAATGCCGATACCTATAGTTTGGAAAATGCCTGATATGGGCCGACAATATCGGCCCACCAATGATTTGTTCTGGCTCTAGTTGTCACAGCATCTTCAAAATGTTGGGACAATTTATCGGCGACGTTTCAAATTACAACGTCGCAGCGACGTTCCTGTAACAACTCTGTGTTAGTCGGGGAAGGAGACGTTTTGTATTACACTGTCTGGTAAAACAGATGCTCCAGGAGCAGTGCCCCTGCCTTGAGACTATATGAGAATTAAATAAATATCATTAAAATAGAGCAAATAGCAAGCCAATTATACCTAAAGTGCCATCAGTAATGATCTCCTTGTTTAGGAGAACAGGTGTCATTTGAACACCCCATTGTCACCCTCCCCCCCGCTACCCACCATACCAGCCATGTCCCGCTGTTTGCTATTTATTATTTTCTATCATGCTCTTAGTTTGGGGCCCTCAGTTGGGGGCTTTGGGGGTTGTGAAAAGCAAGTATAAAGTTGCCATGGAGTTTTGTTTTTTTATGCCTTTCTATTTTGGCAAATTGGCACCATTTAGAGCAGGGGTGGGCAATTAATTTTTACCGGGGGCCGCATGAGCAACCTGAGCACTGCTGGAGGGCCACATCGACAATATTTCAATTACATTTTGCTCAATATTATTTTGATGTAATGTATAAATAATAACAATAATAATAATAATCATGATTTCATTTAACCTAACTTAACTTTATACAAAAGCAGATTGCTTTTGATGGTTTTATTTAAACTCTTAATCCTTAAATAATTATATTAGGCTATGTGAAACTAAAATGAGAAAACAAAAACAATCATTGAATCACTGCAATTCATTTTTAACTTGTTCACACTCCTCCCTTGCGTGCTCTTCATCAGACGGATTCCGGTATTTATCCTCCTCGTGTAGCGGCGATTCAAATTATAATCTTTAAACACAGCAACCTGTGAACCACAGATTAATCTCACGGCTTTACCTTTAACTTCTGTAAAGAAATACTTGGCAGTCCATGTCTTGTTGAAAACACGGCATTCATCATCAACTTTTCTTTTTTTAACGTGAGCGGACATCTCGGGGGGGTAACCGGGCATCACTTGTCGCTGTGCACCTTCACTCACAGGTTACGCATGGACATACGTCCATAAATAACACTTTTCAAAATAAAAGCAGCACAATTGTATTGCACGCATACGACATAGATGTTTTTTAAAATTTATTTTGTAATTTGTGATTGCCGCTGTTCACCTTCACTCACAATCACGAACGCGCAGACGTCCACACGGAAGTAATACAAATAACGCTTTTCAAAACAAAAGCAGCACCGTTGTATTGCACACTCGACATAGATTTTTTTAAGTTTATTTTGTAATTTAGGATTGACCTCACGCGGGCCGGACAGGGACACACAAAGGGCCGGATGTGGCCCGCGGGCCGTAAGATGCCCAGGTCTGATTTTAGAGTATGCTGAAGTAGTCCATGGATTTACAGACAACTAATATGAGATTACTTTGATACCTAAGGAAATTAAAAAAGTGATGATTCTCAGGAAGGTTTTGGAGTTATGAGGAATGTCTTTATTTGCAAACTGACAAGGCATATTCATATTTATCTGTTTTGGAAGACATACAGTGAGCTGTGAGATGAAGAGCTGCAAGATAGCGTACTGTGCTCACTGTGGTTGGTTAAAACCAACACACCTAACCAACAGGTTAGCAATGCCTTTTAACTTGCTGTGCTGTGGAAAACACTCCATGCCAGCAGGGCTTGAATAGTAGTTGGTCACATCTCAGTTCAGCATGAATATCCCCAGCCTTATTAAAACATGAGCAAAGGGAATACTACCATCTGCCAATCTAACATAATGCATTAACAGAGAATAAACAGATAAATGGGCTACTGAACCGTATCAACAATGAGCTTGTAGAATAGAGAGACATCACAAAGTCAAAGATATTCCTTTCAAAGTAGATAAGTAATGTGGCCTCCTACAGTGATACAGAGAGATACCTATTGTGATAGCTGTAACAACAAAAGAAACATCTTTGTTTGACGTTTGATTCTGTAGACATCCAACCAACACTATGCCAGTGGCTGCAGTGAGGCACAGTTAGCACTAACATTTTATATCCTGTCACATATGCTACTGCTCAGAGTAGGTCACTGGTGGCCTGACCCCATGATGGTAATCACTGCCATGGTAGATTTATGAATTGCACCTCATTGTCTGCAGATTTTGCATGGCAGGATGCAGTTAGGAATGACTTATGATCACGGTCAACCTGCACGCAGTACAGTATTAGCAAGCATGGCAGACTTCCAGATCAGGTTGTCCTGCATTTAAGTCATACCACATATAACACATAACAATTTGCCAATATGTTTGCATTACTTCAAACAGGTTTCCTGGGAGCCATTGGTTTAAATGTATTATACTGGATTGAAATACACAGTAGAATTAAACCTGCATACACTTCAAATTTACTTGAAAATGGTCATTAATGACACATTTCAAACAATTTCCTATTCGTCAAGACTTCTCTGGAAGAAACTCAAGTGATGCCCAGTATCTGAGATTTGGAAGTAACTTGCCATAACAAAAGACACTATAGCTTTCACAGCATCCATTTTTGCCTGTTATGTGTCTTTTGAAATTGAATAACTACATAGCCTCTAAATGCAATGCTTTGGGAAAGCTGGCTATCAATTATTGGGAGTCAAAGTGCCCTTGAATGCACCACAGAGTACATTTATAAAAATAGTACCTGCTCCCTACTGCAGTTCACCTGACGACAATTATGTAACTCTGGCAAATGGTAAAGGTGAATGGTTAAAAATAGTGTTTAGTGTATGTAGTTTGTAGTTGCACTAAAATATGAAAAAACACCACCATTGAAACAGGAAAAGAAAAAATTTAAAAGATAATGACTACATTACAATAAAAAGTAATTCCAGAAGCTATCTGATTGATGCTGATGAAATGCCCTTTGTCCTTCAGCAATTGCAGATTATCCAAAAACAAGATTGAAATCCCAACACATTTTCTGTTTTCTTAAATATTGAATTAATCAATAGAAGAAAAAAATATCGCTAAGAAGTTGCATGGGTGGAGTGTCTTTACTGTCACCATCTCTGTGGCATGGAATTAGCACTATGGTCTGGCTTATGGTTGAAGATGGAATGACATGTTGGCAATTGAGAGGCTACAGGATTACACATGTAAGCAGATCAGCTTCAGTCCTAAAGTGATTAGATTGAGAATATCACAACAGGAATTATGACAAAATCAGTATTAAATCACTGACACACTGTGTGCATTGAATGGGATTGGTTCAGGTTTAATGGGGGTGGGGTAGTTAGAAAACACAGCTTATGGTAGGAAGACATGCCAACTGTCTTGCATGATCATCCCTCTTCATAATCTAGAAGACCTCTGAGCCAAAGAGGATTTTGAAAAATGGTTTTACAAAATGCAGCGTGCTTGGCACAACACTAGAAGCATACATGATTGAAGTGTGAAAGCCTTGAATGGCAAGGTGGAAAACCTTTTCTGCAGTTTATGGGTATTTAGATGTTAAGACATTCATTTATCATCCTTCTCTATACTGTGTGTATTTAATTTTATACCATGGGTAAAAGTCATACGTGTTTATTACTCAGCTCTTCTTCCCATTCAGTTATGTGACAAGCACTTTGCTACCTGACTTACTTTGTCTTATTTCTGTTCTGGTACAAATCTACAGTTGTGACCCTGAGACATGTGCAGCCAACCAGATAGCAAAGGTAAAGCCAGGCGAATGTTTGACTGGTCGGTCACCTGCTATTACGTACACCTTGCTTCCAAAGGAGGAATCCTGCAACCATGTAAGAACATACCTTCAAAGACTCTGATGTCAAATGGTGTCAGAAGGGTTCTTTTAACATGTAAATATAAACACTGGTGTTTTCTGGTGCGCCTTACTGCTAAACAAAAGGCTTTCCCTTTACGTGTGACTCTGAATGCAACAGGTATCTGTTCCATCTCCATTCTCTAACTGGAGTGGTGATGTCACTGCCAAGCTCCAATTAAGCACGGCAGATCCGCTGGTTACATTTTGTGCAACCAGCATCAGGAGGGGAATCCCAATTGCGCCAGTTCTGGTATGTGTAACAAACACATATTTTGTTAAAACGTTGTGTTATACATGGGATTACAGCAAGATTTAGCTACCAGTGCAGTTTTGTCTTCATTTTTGGAATCTTGCCCAGTGATTAGGAAGGAGTGCTCACTCACAGTGCAGCAAGGTTGCAATGAGCAATCACTGCTCACTGCTTAACAAGAAAATAACAGGGAGCGAGAAAGTACCAAAGGGTTTTGAACTTAAAACAAGTCTGTGCTATCAAAGCAGATGTATGATTTGTAAAAGGTTGCCTGCTGAACCAAATAATTAGCTTACTAAATACAGCTGACCTCCTGCACAAAACCGGTTCTTCCGTCATGTAGATGTCATGGGATTGTACAGCATACAGACCGGACTGTGTTTGCTTTCCATGAAGTGTAATTGGGCAGTCTTCCTCATGCTTTGGTTAAAGCTCTGCCCTTTTGCTGTGAGTCCCACCTGCGCACTCTTGGCACCATATACCAGGAACAAATCTGCATCATCATACACAGAGCAACGTAAAAGTTACCTGATTAAGTACTGTATAGGTTTCATTTTTACAGCCAGTATACTATAATATTATATATTTAGAAAAACAGTAGTGAATATTGTCCATGGGCTCAGTTAATGTTGGGTAAGCTGAGATCTGCAATGACTGACCAAACTCGTATACTCCAAAGGCATCTATGTACTCAAAACTACATTATTTTAACAAGGGTTATCATTGTCTGATGGATGTGGTTGGTTGCTACTAACAGTATGCAGCAGTTTATAATGGATCAAAAGAAGAAGTCTGCAGAAAGAACTCTTAGTCCTTGTTCTATCTGTGCTTGACCATTTTTGAAGCATTTTAACATGTCTTGTTGTGTCTTCCTCTGCTTCCTATCCTCTGACTCTTTAGCCCCCCCCACGTTCACGGACACACCACCTCAGTATGTAGAGGCCAAGGAGGGGGGTAGCATCACTTTGACCTGCACAGCCTTCGGTAACCCCAAACCCTCGGTCAGCTGGCTGCGGGAAGGCAGCCTCATGGTCAGCAGTGCCAAGTACAAGGTATATGACTGTATAATGTCTTTATGTCTCATCTGAATATTGATCATGACGCTTCTCTCAGGTTGCGTTCAGACTGACAGGCAGCTTTCTTATTCCTTTTAATGAGACAAACTGGACTTTTGCATCTGGATGTGATTGGTGATTGGTTCACTTAGAATGACAATATTATCATTAATGGTCAAATTCACTGAACTTTCTTCCTGATCACCACATCCTTACCTCTTTATTATTTTTTAATTCTTGATCAGTCAAGTCAAGTCATGTAAGTCTTATTTATATAGCCCAATTTAAAAAAGTCACAAATAGGCACAGCATGCAACACCCTTGTACCCTCAATTTGGATAATGAAAAACGCTTTAACAGGGGGAAAAAATAAAAGAGGAGGGGTGCCTCTTTCAAAACGGACAGAAATGTATTGTAATGTGTGTAGAGAATAGACCAAAATAGTGAAATTACAATATGGAAAATATAAAAATTGTGAACATATATAAAGAAAATGGAAACAGGTGGAGGACTGACGGCAAAACACAAGCACACCATTCACACAGAGGGAGCGAGAGAGACGAGGACATCATGCACACGAGGGAGAGAAAGACAAGAGCAGAGGCTGAATCTCCTGGAGCCTTTGTGAATCTATTAGTGAGGACGTTCCTTGTGGGATTTACTGTAAGTGTAGCATCTCAGATGGTGAATAAATCACTGCAGCTGGGATCTTGGAGTCTCAATCATCTTTACACTTAATACGACATAGTTTAATGATGAGAAAAGTGTATGCTGTACAGGATCTACCATTGAGTGCTGCATGTAAGAATGGAAATGACCACACACACACACACACACAC
>NC_045745.1:2884033-2885374 GCF_008692095.1 Etheostoma spectabile | reverse complement strand
ACACACACACACACACACACGTTTAGGGCTGCACTCATCTCTTTCAGTAAACAAATTTCTTGTTTTCTGTAGAATATGTCCCATGTAAAGTGGAAGCTGTTGCATCATGCTGTCAGGTGTGGTGAACTGAAAAATGAAGTTAAAGGGAGGAGAAGGAAAGTCCTTTGAGTCAGTTTTGACTTCAGCTGTGGACAGGACCTGTTTAGAACTACAACTACATTATACCACATGTTTTCATGTCTGTTTTAAAACAGTAATATAACATAAAAATCAGTGGAGTTCCTTTTTAAGTTTAGTGAAACAGCCCAAATGGTACAACAGGTGGCCTAAATCCCAAGCCACACCAACCTACTTTTATCCGTCCAGTTAAATAAGAAGTAAAACCGCCCAACCAATGCAATGTGCTTAGCTCTTCACAAACACAAATTTACAATTTAAAAAAAGTTCAATGTTTCCAAGCCTCTAGAGTGGGCCCTGAAGGCGACATTGTGTCATAAAACCTCCCTCTTCTGGGTGTAGTAAGTACTGGTGAGCTACTTGTATTGGTAGCCTTCTACAACTCACTTTTCAGCTATACTCCCCATTTACTTTCTCCAAAACCAGTAGCATGCGCTTTAAACTACCTGCGACAGCACCAGACACTGCTCCAAGAGACATCACATTTAATTTCATTCTCCGCCAAAAAGCAAATTAAGAAGCAATATAATTGTTTCTGCGATTGTAACAGTAGTTGGATTCCTGCTGTAATTAGCTACAGCAGTTTATTAGTCTATTGGGAAAATCAAACTATTGTTATTTCCAGTTGAAAGCAGTTTTAAATTTTACTGGAGACCTGTAAATGTTTTTAGAATTCCCTAATCAATGCTAAAGTTTGATGAAATTCATAGACAACTTCCTTCCCCTTAAATAAAAAAAATGACAAAAGCTTTGCATTATTAATTACCTCCGCCGAGGAGGTTATGTTTTCGGGTGTGTTTGTCTGTTGGTTTGTCAGAGCATTTATTGCCATAACTCCCAAAACTCACATGAAGGCAGAAAGGCTTTCCCTTAGTGATGGCCAAATGAAGTCATGAGTCACGGGACTGGGGGCAGAGGGCATCGCTGGGGGCAAAATAAATCAACACAAGATTAGATCTTATGGATTGATTGATTAAACTTTACTAATGATAGGCTTATCGCAGTGATGCAGCCACAACAGTTACCAAAATAAATAAATAAAAAGCCATGTTTTGATCCATACGTTTTTATGCAAATTAAGTAATATTGAATGTAAAAATTAGAGATGGTTCGATACCATTTTTCTGCTTCCCGATACAGATTCTGATATCTGAACTTGCGTAT
>NC_045745.1:2882284-2884023 GCF_008692095.1 Etheostoma spectabile | reverse complement strand
CGATACCGAGTACTGATCCGATACCAGTGTGTCATATGTTTTTTTTATCTTTTAACAACTGAATACTACTGTCCCTGTATGGATATGATATGATATGATATGATATAATTTCTGTCTGTGTTGTTGGTCTGGCTCGGGTTAAACTCTTTGTGAAACATGAACAAACAAAAACAATCAACGCCCCAGAACTTTCTTTTATCATCCAGTTTGACAGTCAGTTTTAACGTAAAAAGAACATAAATAAACTACTTTTAACGTAGGTTTTCTTTAGGGCTTTATTACGTGGTATCGGATCGGTGTATAAACTCCAGTACTTCGACACATCGATACCAAAATGACTTAATGAAACACGAATATCAACAAAGTTTGTACGTTTGACCTCATCGGATTTTCTCTTAAAAAGGTAACAGGCTTATGCGATAAACGCGGATTAAAACGTTATTTGCCAAATAAATAATGAATTGTGATTACGTTTTATGGTTGCAACCCGCCATAAAACAAAGAAGTTTTAGGTAATTTCCGCTTTCTTTGCAGACATGACGAGTGTCAACAAAGACCAAACAAGGAGACGAGAGACTTTTTAAATTTAATCTACAAGCCACATATAACAGCTATTTTACATATTTGTCGTCTGGCATTTACGTGCATTTGCATCATCATTGCGACGTTCATAGCTTCAATAGCAACATGAAGAAACAAATCTACGTCAGCATTTCACTCTCTCAAAGAAATAGCAAGAATTAGAGGTCTTATTGTAAAAGACCATTTTACTACTTCAACACATTATAACACTGATGCCAAAGTTCAAACCTTTAGCAGTACCGTTGAGCATATTCCTCCTGTCCTTAAATCATCCCACTGGCTTCTGGTTAGTTATAGAACAGATTTGAAAGTGCTCCTGCAGGTTTATAAATCACCAAACAACCTCAGGCCAACAGAGAATAGAAACACAGCAGTTCCCTCAGATGATTTAAAAGCAATGAGCTGGTGGTAACAAGCTGCTTTTAGCTACCGTTTAGCACACAGATGGAACCCACTTCATGATCATCTTACGTAAATGCACAACTTTTTTTATGCCTGTGCTGATTGGTTTCTCTACTGCAGCTTGACTTTCTTTTGTCAAATTTGGGACGTCATAAGACTGCGCTTTAACAGCGCTATTTCTAGTCTATTGTGTACATAAAATCCTTTTCTTGCCTAAAGTTATTGTATGATTTGATCTTATAAGTATATTCCCTGCATTCTGTCATGGGCCATCTCCCATCTATCATGATGTTTCATTATAATGTAAATATATTGTATAATCAAATGTAATGTATTGGAAATGTGTATATACCTATATTTCTTAGTTTAATTTTTAGAAACCTTTTTTGGACTTAGAGCTGAATGAATTGCTATCTATGGTCTTTTTTTATGAAAACATTCTTTTATCTCAATCCAGCTTCTAAAATGTGAATACTTTCTAGTTTAGAAGTTAGATTCACATTTTTCACAATTTTCTGACATTGTATAGACCAATCAACTAATAGATAGAAGAAAATAATCAACAGATTAATCAACAATGAAAACAATTGTTAGTTGCAGTCCTAAATGTGTGTGTGTGATGTGTAAATGCATGCAGTCCTTTGTCATTGACGGTCCACCTTAAAAGTAGACTTTTAATAGTAATTAGTATTTAATAGTAAAATATGTGTGTGTGTGTGTGTGTGTGTGTGTGTGTGTGTGTGTGTGTGTGTGTG
>NC_045745.1:2873977-2882274 GCF_008692095.1 Etheostoma spectabile | reverse complement strand
TGTGTGTGTGTGTGTGTGTGTGTGTGTGTGTGTGTGTGTGTGTGTGTGTTCAGGTGTCTGATGGGAGTTTGACAGTGCTATCCATCACCCGGGAGGATCGTGGGGCCTACACGTGTCGAGCCTTCAGCCCCCAGGGAGAGGTCATTCACACCACACGGCTGCTAGTACAAGGTAGGTACATGTGTGTTGCCGTGTCAACACATACACATGTATGTACACATAATAATGTGCAAAGTATGTTTTAAATGTTCTTATGGCACACGCGTCTTTTACGGGTTAAGTTTTTCAATTTCCATCATTCTATGTGTTCAACCTCAGGCAGCATGAAATATATAACTGCCTACAACTTTTTTTTTAATTAAAGATTATTGTCGGGGCATTTTTTTCCATTGAGAGATACATTAATATTTTAGTGGAATAATGCTGTTGTGCCTATTTAGGACATTTTTATTTGTGTGATTTTTACTTTCATTTGATACACTGTTTTTGTTTGTTCTTTATTCCTATAACCATAATAATACCAGAATTTTATAATTTTTCATGACAATGTTTTTTAGTAGTATTCAAAATTGGAGCAATAAGCTATAAAAACTATTTGCTTTTAGAGGTGAATTTGTGCACTGTACTTGTCCTTGCATTGTCCTTGATTTCCCAAACAGAAGATACTAGCAGTAAAAATGAAAAACCGTGCCACACAGTTAGCTCGTCTAGCTAGTAACGTTAGCACTTACACACAGCAGTACAGTATACAGGCAAAACTTTACTTAAAACAGTTTTCTCTCTGACAAATGACCAGTAACAACATGATGCATTTTCCAAAGCCAACACTCCAACAGCTGTAACCAAATCATACACTGAAACTAAGCACACATTCCTCTGACCCTAATTTATGACAGAGCCTGATAAACTATCTTTGCAAAACTTCCCACCACCTTATTTAAATCCAGATAACAGGATGCTGATATAGAAGTATACCTTCTGAGCTAACAGGGAGGTTTCCCTCTTGGGATATTGAACTTTTCGTGCATTGCTTTTCGATTTGTGCAGTTGATGGCACAAAAACGTCTCATGTTGATCTTCTCACAAACTCTTGGGTTCTGGGTTGCATTGAAAATTATGCCATTGCTCGGAAACCCGTCTAAAGCATGTATCTGCAGATTGATGTTTGGGCAGGCCAATCCCTTGAACTCCCTACATCACCTTTAAAATGCAGGCAGAAAGACTAATGCAGCAGTAAGGACAGTACAGGGTGGCCTCGCTAAGAGGAACTCTTCTGGATGTGCAGCGTTGCAAGTCACATCCACATCACTCCAAATGTAATACACTGTACAGAATTACAGAAAGGCAGTGAATAGTTTTGAGATGAGTGATGTAAATTATGACCAGTTGACAAGCTTGAGCCATGCCTTTTATCATCGCTAACAAGAAAGCAAACAGTTTTCAGTAAACTGTTAACTGTAACATTTTGTCTTAAATAGAAATGTGTTGAAGATAAATGTATCTCTTGTATGCTGGTGACCTAACAATCACAACCTTTGTAAAATCAGCTAGCTGATCCATCAAATGTGCCATCACAACGATGTGGACACAGCAGGCTGAGGAGAATTTAAATAGTGAATTTAATGTTTTTATTAGTGTGTGTTTAGAGGTGGGACTGGTATACACTGAAATTACTTTGGGGAAAACTAACTGCTGCATTTTACAACAGGAACATTTAAGACTAAATGGAGCTTAACAATTGCATTCATACATTTTCAGAGTTTATCATTTATAGAGGCCTGCAGAGATAAAAAATAATCACAGGATGAGAGAACTGTTTGACTGCAGCTCTAAATGAAACGTCGGCTTCTGTAACTATAACATCGGTTTGTGTCAGTCCACGCTTTACCACAAAATCAAGACCCATTTAGCAAATTAATCATTTATTGTCTAGAATGTGTCACATCATGCATACATCCGTGCTCAAACTCATTTTTTTTTTCTCTCCAGAAGTTGAAAGTATAGACAGTATCAAATGTGTCTGTGCAGCAACCATAGATTTGATACGCCTCACCGAAGAGGATAAATGATAAAGCAGCAAACATGGCATTCCAGGTCATCTTATTTAAAGATGGCTGCCCCAGATGAACACAGCTGAGTGGTCACAACCTCATCTGAACTGAGGAAATTGGGGCTCCATCTCTAACTAACATCATTTTCACTGAGTTTTCACCAGATTGACTTCTGTCATTCTTGTGGAAGTTTAACAAAGTAGCAAAGACATGCTCACTTCATAATGAATGCCAGTTAGATACCAGAAAAAAGACCATGCAAGACTGGTCTATGAGCCATAAAGATAGCTGAAAGCCATATAATGCACTGCTAAACCAGAGAATTTCTCTGAATGATACTTCCTATGGTTTCTTCACTCACCAATGCACAATATTTTGATGTGTTCTAGACATGTCTGGAGGGGATCTTTAAGTTTTAACAATGTCCGCCAGCCGGTCAGTCCACCACTTAGGTCCAGTGTGACAACTGGCAGTTGGATTGGTATGACATTTTGTACAGACACTTGTGTACCCCAGAGGATGAGTCCTTTGGTGATCCTGATTTTCCATTCAGTGTCACCAGCCGTTTAAAGTTTACTCTTATCCTGTGAACTATCTCAAATGGTATAATATGAGTTTGCATGTTTCAGTGAACGCTAGATAATCATATGTTGGTTGTCAGTTTCTGTCATTCGTCAGAGAACAGTCAGTGAACAAATTTTGTACATGCATGTAATTTATTGTCATCTATAAGCTACACGAGAAAACAGTACTATATATACTGTGTATATATACAGTATAGTTTCTGTTATTTGTCAGAGAACAGACAGAACAGACAGTGAACATGTTCACAGAGATCCCATGTTCCTTTATTGAGATCCCATGTTTCCTTTACTGACTGAGTCCAAAGCCATAGCTGAGGCCGGAGCACTTGTTTGACCCATCCTGTATAATTTACGGGACAGACGGATTAATAGAGGTCCTCCTGGAAAGCCACTGAGCAGCAGATCAGCTAAGAGACTACAGCGCCAACAAATCTCCAGCACTCAGCTGGTTCCAAATAGGGCGGGTTAGCGCGCGCCCACGCACGCACGCACGCACGCACGCACGCACGCACGCACGCACGCACACACACACACACACACACACACACACACACACACACACACACACACACAGGCCTTGTCCTGGTTGTCCTGCTAAGGGGCTGGCAGATGGAAATGCTCTGCCTGTTAAAAGATCAGGCTGTGGGCGTCAGATCATGCTAACATATGGGACTAGCAGTTTATAGTTTCAACACTGGTTCAACTTGTGTGTGTGTGTGTGTGTGTGTGTGTGTGTGTGTGTGTGTGTGTGTTGTGTGGTGGTGTGGATATGCCTTTTAAAATGCTGGTGAGGCGGCAGCTATTATTTATATTGGACAGTCTGGGTAACATTCAGAGATTGGTGTTGAGGGGTTTCAGATGACAATAATGCCAAAGAGAAGGGCTACGTTATTGAAAAGGTACTGCTTTGTAATTAGAGGAGAAAATGCTGCTTGCATTTGTTGGAACTTACTGTAAAGCATTGGTTCCCAAACCAGGGTTGCACAATGGGACTTAGGGGGTACGTCTAAAAAAACTAATCAAGGGGGTGGGGGGTACATAGCTGCAGGTTGAAAGTCTGAAGTGCTACGGGACTGTAAAAAGTTTGGGAAAAATTGCTCTAAAGGATAAAGCACTCTGCAAGAGAACTCTGCATTTGCTAAAGATTATGGTAAAAAAGCTAGCAGAAAGAGGGTGTTGTTATGAAAGATTTGAATCCTTTGATGAATAGTAAGTTAGATCATACTGTATAGCAAAGTACGATACCATAGTGAAGAATGTCATTGAATATACTGTACTTTGTATTCATATAATATTAAATAATTTTTCATCAAACAAGTGATCACTCCTATTGCTTGTATTTTGTACATGTCTGCCTTTGGGTGGTATTGGCACATACACTCACACTAACGGGGTGCTCTTGTATAATCCTACCACCTAGCATGTGGTAAGCTTGCTGGTCTGAAGCTGAAGCTTTTAGCTTCCAGACCAAACTCAGCATGGTTATGGATGTAGGTATGGTCACAGATAGGAAATAACTGCAAATCCTATATCATGGTATATAAATATATCCATGCGTGCAAGAAAGATGATCCATCTGGCACAGCAATGATCACTCAATAAATTCTCATAATCCTTTACTGAGTGCAAAATAAGTATGTGATATGGGGTCTGTTAACAGAACCAGAGTGGCTGTAGCGGTGTTAATCCCTGTGTGTCTTCACACTATGTGTACATGGTTATAAATACCCCACATGACCCTTGCCCAGTCTGTTAACTAATTCCCGTGTTGTGTCTGTAGTGGGTATGACGTGGTTGCGCTGGAGCTTCCCACTGAGACTGGTCAATATGGGAGTGTCACGCTGGCCCCTGTTCTCCATGTGGACAGTGCAGTCATTTAGATTGCGGCGTAGCTTCATACAGATTAGTTTCTGGTCACAAAGCAATCCTCCTCTCTACAGAGCGGCCTCTCTCTCTCTCTCTCTCTCTCTCTCACTCTCTCTCTCTCTCTCTCTCTCTCTCTTTTTCTCTTTCTCAAATCACCATAAACTCGGGGGTTTATTTTATAAAGTATCTGGCTGCCCTGTGGCACCACTTTAAATCCTGTTTTTACCAGAGATGTGCTCATGAGTTTCATCAAATAAAGTCATTCAACATGAAAAAAACATAAAGTATGACTAGTTGACTAATCGACTAAGAGGAGTTCTTTTTTTTAATTTTTTTTTAGTTTTTTTAGTTTTATGGAACAAACTGTTGACATGTTGCTCTTTAATTATATAATGCTCTCTATTTAAAATGTTGAACTTGATCCGATGATTATAACATTTGATTTCTTCCTACATTTGAATAGTAGCTTGAATTTTGAATGTAAAATGACAGCCCTAGTAATTATTTATCCACTATCAGGTTCCATCCCTGCAAAATGGATTTTCTGCTAAGCAACATGTTATAATTGATTTATTTGATACAAATTTGTCTCAATCCCTTTCTGGCAAAATTACATTTTGCCTCATGCACTTCTGCTGAAGAAAAGTGTCCTACTCAGTGTATGTGTCTTCTCCCCCCCCCCCCCCCCCCCCCCCCCCCCCCCCCCCCACCAGGCCCTCCGTTCATTGTTTTGCCACCAGAGAACATCACAGTGAACATCTCGCAGGACGCCTTCTTCACCTGCCAGGCGGAGGCCTACCCTCGCAACCTGACCTACACCTGGTTCTGGGAGGAGGACAACGTCTTCTTCAAGAAGTAAAGTTATGATCAGTTTCATCATGGTCTGCCCTCTCACCTCACTCGTCTGTACCAACTGTTCACCAGCCACTGTCATGTGTCCTGTGTTGTTTCAGTGCTGGATATTTACTAGAGTGTAATGATTGGGTTTTGAGAATAACGTCACATACTGTTCTGAATTTTATGTATCCTTTAATTAGCCAGAAAGGTCCCATTGAGACATGAGATCTCTTCTCCCAGGGAGTCCTGGTTCTCGCATGAATGTTTTTGAGAGTCCACTCAAGACAGCATGGAGCGAAGCCCCTTTCAGACATTCACTCCTTATGTAAATGGTAATTTAACATGTGGGTCTCATGTCTAAACTAGTGCACAGTCACTTTTATTTCACAAGCATGATAGCAATCTTACTAGGTCAAACACAGTACCATTTCTGTCACACTTTAAACATGGCAAGAATCTAAATGAAATGTAGTCAGATTAATGTTAAAGTTGCATCACATTGTTAAGTTTGCATGGAATCAATAATGGAAGTCTTGTTCGCCTAATTAAGATCACTGTAATACTCTTAGAACTTGATTATCCTTTGCTCAAAAACAGTCAGACACTTTTATTAACTTTAAAACAAGCAGAATTGAAGTTAACGATTCTTCTCACGTCCGATGAGACATGTTTTACCCTCATGGCTGAGAGGTTACAAAACACTTAATAAAACAACCGCTCTCATAATCGGACCAGCGCCCGCTCCTTTAAATTTCATATATTCCAACTGCATAGATGAATAAATTAACATCCAGCAAAACCTAGCTTTGCAAACAGTGTTTGTGGTCTGTCGCACTGCAGCTGAATTCTCTAAGAAATGATGAAGGTGGTAAGAACAATTTATTAAAAGATTCACAAAAAAAGGGTTTTTAAAATCCATCAGTGATGCAGTCTGTGAGAGAACGGAAAACACTCTTCTCCCTTTATATCAACTTGATGATTTCTGGCAGCGATACCTCTTCCTCTCGCACAACAGGTGCCAAATACTCGCTGAGGATAGTACCCCATCAGTGGAGGTGAGATTCCCAACCGATGTTCATAGCCACGATGCTTGATAGGTCTTTAACGCGTCATTTGCTGAATCCTTGTATTGGCATTCAAACAGACGAATGAAGCCATCTCTTAGTTAAAAGGCTTTCTCTACATATTTAGTCACTGCTTGACAATATGCTGAGCCAGTTCCATTTGATGGGTTTTTAGACAGAAAGACACATTTCCTGAAGATCCCTGTTATCAGCTTTAAACTAAAAAAAACTTTATAATGGAAAGAAGGCGTAATCACTCATTTTGTATGATGGATCTATAGAAATGTCAGTCAGTCGGCACATCTCCCTCCGTTGCCACAAGCGATGACATTTCTGCTGTTGATCCATGGAAGCTGTTCTGACAGAGTCAAAAATGCACTTGTCCATTCTGCTTCCCCATAAAGTGCCCTATAGCCACCAAAGCTTGAAGTTAAGTTAGGTTTATGATGCACATTCACAATGCATCAAATTACATCAACGTTCGCTTCAATGCACGTTTTTAAAGGAGACAGAGTCAAACCCAGCTCTCATGCGTCGGGCAATATAGTCAACCAAAGAGGGAGATTTTCTCTTTTTACTGGTATGGCCATTTCATGCTGCCTATTATTATATTTCATTTATTATTAAATTATGAATAACAAACTGGAAATAGTCTTTACAGCATAACATAACTTCATTTCAATAACAGTATGTCTGCCCTGTCCTTAATGTAAAATAAGGACATGATGGAAAAACGTGCACTGATATGTTTATTTTTCAGAGTTGATATAATGGGGAAAGGGTTTAAAACATCTCACAAAATCTCGCAGTTGAGTAATAAATGTATATCCTCAACAAAAAAACTATTTAATGAGAACATAATTTTTATGTAATACAAGATCACTTAAAATAAAGCACTGGATATTTTTTTGAAAAAAGGAGACATTAATCTAGATTCAGATAAAGTATTTGATCCCCTGCTGATTATGTACATTTGCCCACTGACAAAGAAATGATCAGTCTATAATTTTAATGGTAGATTCATTTTAACAGTAAGAGACAAAATAACAACAAGAAAATCCAGAAAAACGCATGTCAAAAAATTTTATAAATTGATTTGCATTTTAATGCGTGAACTAAGTATTTGATCCCCTCTCAATCAGAAAGATTTCTGGCTCCCAGGTGTCTTTTATACAGGTAATGAGCTGAGATTAGGAGCACACTCTTAAAGGGAGGGCTCCTAATCTCAGCTTGTTGCCTGTATAAAAGACACCTGTCCACCGACGCAGTTAATCATATTCCAAACTCTCCACCATGGCCAAGACCAAAGAGCTCTCCAAAGATGTCAGGAACAAGATTGTAGACCTACACAAATCTGGAATGGGCTACAAGACCTTTGCGAAGCAGTTTAGTGAGAAGGTGACAATAGTTGGTGCAGTTATTCGCAAGATCTCACCTCATGAAGTTGCAACAGAGAACAGTAAGGAGTCAGCCCAGAACTACACTGGAGGATCTTGTCAATGATCTCAAGGCTGGGACCATAGTCACCAAGAAAACAATTGGTAACACTAAGCTTTTGAAGGATGCCCGCAAGGTCCCCTGCTCAGGAAAGCACATATATAGTACATGCCCGTCTGAAGTTTGCCAAAGAACATCTGAATGATTCAGAGGACAACTGGGTGAAAGTGTTGTGGTCAGATGAGACCAAAATGGAGCTCTTTGGCATCAACTCAACTGGCCGTGTTTGGTAGAGTATGAATGCTGCCTACGACCCCAAGAACACCGTCCCCACCATCAAACATGGAGGTGGAAACATTATGCTTTGGGGGTGTTCTTCCGCTAAGGGGACAGGACAACTTCACCGCGTCAAAGGGACGATGGACGGGGCCGTGTACCGTCAAATCTTGGGTGAGAAC
>NC_045745.1:2873843-2873967 GCF_008692095.1 Etheostoma spectabile | reverse complement strand
CTCCTTCCCTCAGCCAGGGCATTGAAAATGGGTCGTAGATGGGTATTCCAGCATGACAATGACCCAAAACACACAGCCAAGGCAACATTGGAGTGGCTCAAGAAGAAGCACATTAAGGTCCTGG
>NC_045745.1:2865440-2873833 GCF_008692095.1 Etheostoma spectabile | reverse complement strand
CTAGCCAGTCTCCAGACCTTAATCCCATAGAGAATCTGCAGAGGGAGCTGAAGGTTCCAGTTGCCAAACGTCAGCCTCAAAGCCTTAATGACTTGGAGAAGATCTGCAAAGACGAGTGGGACAAAATTCCATGCAGTTTTTTTTTTTTGTTATTCTGTCTCTCACCGTGCAAATAAATCTGCCATTAACATTATAGACTCATTTCTTGGTCAGTGGGCAAATGTACAAAATCAGCATGGGATCAAATACTTTTTCGCTCACTGTATCTGAAAGCGTCTTCTCTAATATGAATAGAGAGCAGAAAAAACAAAGCCTGGAAGGCTGGGACCTTGTTGCTCTGAAGGCTGCTGTATCAGGTCTCAGCTCTGCATTGTTATCAGGCTCATCTGGGCTTTCATTGTATTTTATCAAATCTAAGTCCAGTTCCAAATTAACTCATCAAATCTGAACCCTTTCAAATGACTTTCCTTCTCCTTTTCCTTCAGCTCTAACTTAATACAGCTTTTTTAAATTGTCAATTTTGTGATTCCGTCCATGATTCTGTGATCATAGAAACTATTGGGCTCTACATTAATGCTGTCATCAGTCTGGAACTGGCCCGATACAGGCCCTTGTAAAAAAAAAAAAAAAAAAAAAAAAGATAATTGCCACCGGGCCTAAACAACGTTTCTGGGGGAAACCCTGAAGAAGGAAGCATGAGTACAAGGTGCCACCCTAAGTAAAGCTTAGGAGAAATAAGATGGGTGACTCTGCAGCTTCTATCCTGTGGAAGGGAGACCCACCGGATGCACTTTCATAGCTGAGTCATTCATTTATTGCTCATCAGTCTCTGTGACTGGAGATAGTGAACACAAACAACCACGCTGATGAATCAGTTCACTACCGTGCATATTGTGAGAGATACTGTGTAACACAAGGCTCAAGCATCAGTAATGCCGTCAAATTGTATTTCAAATTGCTCGCAGAGACACTAGATCAGCCTGGCAATCAATGTGGCTTGTCCTAGTTTGACCCGAATTCTTAACTCACTCGTAGCCTAAACTACCGCTTGCTAAGCTTCTCTGTCCACAACATGGCTTAAACTACAACTGCTGTGATATATTTTGACTAGAGAATGGGCTATAAAAACAAATGATTTCACACAAGGCTTATTCTAATTCCTCCAGAAAGGGCAGGGGATGCAGATTCTGTTGCTCCTGGCAGTTTCTAGTTATTTTATGACTGTAGTGACTAAGGACTGAATGGTGTTGCTTGATAAATGATTGCCTTTGCTAACAAATCCCCTAAATTTGACAGCTGTTTTTGTCTTATGTTTCAGTCAGAGCCGCGTGAACAGCTCTCTGAAATGTAAGGCTTCTGTCTTTTGAAAAAGCCGCAATCATGACAGATTTTAAAATGATCTCTGTTTTGATGTTTTGCTTCTAAGACCTCTATATTCTATGTTCAGTCAGCAGAAATACTGCTTTGCAAAACACATCCTGTGAAAGTGACACCACAACAGTGGTTAAATGACAACAAACGTTTTGTCTCCGTCAGGGATGATGTCATCTCTTTTCACTCGCTTTTCTCCCAAGACTCATGCAGCCCACCTCTGCTCGTTGCACTACAATATGATGTGGAATGGGTAGCGGAGGGAGCAAAGCGAAGAATTGCAAAATATCTGTTGCCTTGGCTACCGCAAGTGGCTGGTCAACAGTCAGCAGACCTATATCTCATCTCTGCTCCCTCTCTCCAGATACAAACATACTGTATGTCTGATGTAGAAATGGATACATGTAACATCTTGGACTAATAGAACTGTGTTTTGCAAAGCATCAGATTTACAGCACTGAATAATCTACAGTGTGTCCTTATTTTTATTACTGTAATATTGTATTATACACATACATGTACTCATCATGAGGAGTACTACCCAGCGTGTGAAAACAGTTGTTTAATGTCTTCTGTGGAGGGAGATTTCCAAAGTCTGAAAAAATAACCCTGATGATGTCATCAGGGTTCTCTCAGTTTAGGCTTGGAGATTAGACAACAGATAACCTGCATTACAAACTGCATGGAGTATGTAAGACATGGGCAGCGAGGATACTTTTGATGCATTATGGGAAATTCTTGTATTCTAGTATGCTTCTTGGCACTAAACACTGAGAGTTAGATCCTCAAATATTCTTTCAATTACATGCAGTGATTGGTCCTTATTATGACAAGTTCATTCTATTTAATATTATTTACATAATTGTAAAAGCTCCACATTAACCTCCACATTATTGCCAATGAAAAAATAAAAACCAAGGTCTGGACATTGTTCAAACACCCAACATCTTTCCAACTCCACATCTTGAAATCCAAGCTTTTTGTTAAAGCCATAACTGAGAAAAAAGCTAAAACTAAATGATGGGTCCTGACATTAAAAGGATAAAAAATTAACAAGCACTATCTAAAAAAGACACCATCGCATTGCATTATGGGAAATGTTGGAGCCAGGGTTTTGGGGAGCATGACCCATGAAATGACTTAAGGAAATCTTTGCCTCTGCTGATTGACCAATTTTGACAAGGTTTCCCCCTCATAATCTATGTCCTCTAAGGGTTTTTCAAAACTAGCTTTTTGTCTTATTGAAATTAAATAATTTGTTGTGTTTTATCTCCGTTTATGTACAGTATGTGTTTTGTATGCACCACCAAAACAGCTGGTAAATTGAAATGACTTGTCAGGACCCTTTTGACAACAGTATCTCAAGAGACTAATATGTAAATAGTAAATATGTTCAAGGGTAGGAGCCAGTGTTTTTGGAGTTTGATGGGTAAAATTAAAAATTGCCTAATACTGTCATGCTAATATGGTGTGATGTTGTCCATTGCAACCTGAAAATGCTAGGCTACTATATGCCTGACTTGTTTTCTTTTCCTTAGTCTTAGGATACTTCTCCCAGATATCACACTTGAGGCTAGTTCCAGAAACATGACAGTAACTTTATCGTAGTTCTCCAGAGATATATACACACACACACACACACCCCAGATTTCACAATAGTAGAGCCCCTTTAGGATGAAAATAAATGGGATTTGAAAGTATGAATGTGCTGCTGAAAAATTTGCAGGCACTGTGCGTGACACTAAGTCGAGCATGAACAGAGAACTCTGTGATCCCCTTCTTCAGATCCAACACAAAGCCTGCAAGCTGGGGCTTTCTAGAGATTTAAAAAAAGTTTGAAATCTCTGCATCTGGCAAAGTTAGTATTGATATTGGTATCAGTTAATCCATCAACCTCATACTTGCATATCTTAATGAGTTTTCCAACTACCTTTTATAGCGTGGAGACTTACAGTTCCTATGCAACCAAGCATTCTGCTGGGAATGATAAATCAGGCTGTGTGCAGGACATCATTTATATGAAAGTCAGAGCTACACACCCACCGGGGTAAAAGCACAAAAGGGCAAGAAAATTTGGCACTGGCTAAATATACTGTTGTTGCCTTCATGGAAGCCTTGCATCATAAATCAGAGACAGCATACGTGTGCATCTATCTATGAATATTCTCAAGTAAATGCTCATAAGGGTAAGACTGAGAAGATGTGTTGATATATATAACAAAGACCAAGCTTCAGTGGGGAAGATACAGTAGTTGTCCCAATGTGTACACGCTTGGTACACAATGCATGACTCTTCTGTTGAAATACGCCTTAGATGTTTGCTA
This sequence comes from Etheostoma spectabile, assembly GCF_008692095.1. Lineage (NCBI taxonomy): Eukaryota > Metazoa > Chordata > Actinopteri > Perciformes > Percidae > Etheostoma > Etheostoma spectabile. The sequence continues at coordinate 2,870,138 of NC_045745.1, read as the reverse complement.
ATTTGCTAACATTTTGCCAAGTCTTTTCTAACACCGATTTCTTCCCAACAAAACCCCACTTTGATCCCAACATTAACGTTTTTGCTCTCTTCTTTTTCACAGTGACCTAAAGCGCAGAGTCAGTATTCTCATTGATGGATCCCTCATCATTGCTCAAGTCAAGCCGGAGGATGCTGGGAAATACACTTGTGCTCCTAGCAACAGCCTGGGCCAACCCCCCACTGCCTCTGCCTACCTAACAGTGCAATGTGAGTGTTTTCTGCTTTTTCATTGCTGTATGTGCTGAACTTTAGAGTAGTTCCTGGTTCATTGCAAGGCTTCCTCTATATGCCTGTTTGTGTGGGTCAACTCTGTACTAATAATACCTGAACCCAAGTGCTAATCATGCCGGAGGAATCAGAGGAATGGAACATGGCAGAGCATGTAGAGAAAGAGATGTTGTCCACTGCAAGAACATGGATAACTTCAATCCCCTGAAAAATTGGCTTCTAATCTTAGACGTTAAATATTTTTGACTAAATCAGCAACAATCAAAAACATCCTTAGGTATTATAGGTTTATTGCAGACTCTGTGGGTATGGTTTGATCACGTGATTGACAGTGATCACACAATCCACCAAACTAGAGCCAACTTCCAAAGAACAAGAAAAACCGTGTCATGTGAAACAAGTGTTCTAACTTTGGTTGAAGTTAGTTTGTTTATATAGGATCCCATAGTGCATATCCTAGAAGCTTGTCAAGAAAATACTTTATTAGGGTATTTGAAGCTATAATAGGCCCTTTAGTTTTTTGCATCATTGGGCATAAAATTCCATAATAACCTTTCAGCATATTATAATTCAAGGGGTCTGGGAGACTTCTGCACCTCCTCCTGGCTCTGTTCTCAGGCTTTAGAAAATATAGCCTGTAACGAAAGAATTTGGCCCATCACAGGTTTCAGAGAGAGACAGTGTTTCCATGGGCTGATGCATGTGCACGTCCCTTCAGATGACAAACACAGCGAAACACGTTTCAGTTTGGGAGAAACGTTTCAGAGATGGAGAGAAAATTATTCAGACATGAACTTTAATCACAGTATGTCATCTCAAAGGGCTTTACAGGCCCACACAAGAAAACAGGGTAGTAATTCTAAAAGATTTGCTGCTATATAACCACAACAGGGTCCCAATCATTATGGGGATGATTTAAATGAATGACTAGTACTGGTACAGGTTACTGTATGAAGAGGATTAGACAGTTTCGGAGTTTTTGGGCATTTATTTAGCCTTTTCCAGAAAACTGCCTTCCCCCAGCTTTAAGTGAATAAACTAGACAATAGAAAATGATTGAGGATCTCTTGAGCAGTGTGTTTTGCGTAGTGCTTCATTTGGCTCATAAACATGCAGTAAACAGGCAGTGACTTGAATAAGATGTCAAAGTCAATAGTCATGAATACGCAACAGCACAGAGTACACCATGAATCGGAAAACAGAAATGTGTTTTCAGTCTACAAAATGTTACGCACAACAAAATTACAAGTTTGAAAATGCATGTCAATTATGGCAGTGTCTACAGTATATGTCATAATGCAATATACATTTACATAAAATACAACTTAGCTCAATAGGAAAAGTATGATTGTCAGCAAAGGATTTTTTCCCTTTATGTATAGGTTATTAAAAATAGTTGTATCGAGACCCCCACTCTTTCATTTCATGTTTATTTGAACAAGGACAGGTGCTACGACGTAGACCAATGTACAGCACCACAGCATTTATACACAGAATTACAGTAATACACAGCATTAGAGCAATAAAGAACAGACATCAAACATTGCCACATTAAAATACATGAAGCACATACACATCCAAGGCACATCCATCCTTATATTGGTGTATGTATATATACACTGTACATGACTCTGATTGCCCTTAATCAACAAGTCAAGAAATTGTATTTTAGTTGTATTATTTACCGATCAAGAACGTCTAAATGTATTTGGTGTTATTGATACTCTTTAAATGCAAATAGCTAATCCATCCTTTAAAAGACATAAGATAATCTACTGGGAATCCACATCAGGTGTTACTGAGTCCAGACCGACTGCGATTGCCAGCAGCAGCTCCTGAGCAGCAGAAAGGACAGCGGCAGGCCTAACTGTGCTCACCTGATTGCAGACATTTTCTGGATAAAAATAGCTTTCAAGTCAGCTCCATGAGGAAACAATCTTGTTTTCATTCACGGATTAACTCATTTCACCTCGCCCCCTACGGTGGGAGTAGGTACACTACATTCCTACAGTGGAACCACGAAGCTCATAGACACTGCATGATCAATAATTACAGATACTGCTCACGATTATGCTCCGAGAAGGGCACTAGCGGGAAAACAGGAAAAAAAACCTGTGATTCCTGTTCCATCAGTGGGAATTAATACATTTGATAATGTGAGCGTATCTGCTCTGTGAGATGGGTGAGTGACAGATGGGGCTGAATCCATTTAGCTCCTTACTAGATATTGGCTCTAACAAGGTTTGGGTGTTAAAAACTTCAAAAACAGTGGCACATATTACAGAAACATTTGGTGACAAAAACATATTTTATTGTGGGTTCTAAAATCCCAGGTGGAAACTACAAACAGGGCTCAAAACAAATCCAGTTGGAGTCTTGCCATGTGTGACCCTGCGAGATCGCCAGTCTTTACATATTATGACAGTCTTTAACGCTAGATGGGAGATGGTGTCAGACTACAGTAGTCTTTTCAAAGTCTTCTAGTGTATGATAGCCTTGGGTGCTGCTCCTAAGCTTTGTAATGGAAGGGAAACCCCTGGTCTCCAGGCCTACTCAGTCCCACCTCTCAGCCAGTACCAAACAAACACCCATTTGCTTTCTCAAATACACTTTTCTATTTTTATTGGTTTGCCTTCTGCTTCTCCCTCCTGCTCACTCCCTCTCCCCTGCCTCCTCCCCCTTCTCTTAATTTCTCATTTGTACTCATTTATGTATATATATTCATATGCACAGCAACACATCTCTATCTCTCCCTGCCTCCGTCTTCATCATGGGTGTCCGCCTCCTCATTTTCCCCTCCCATAAAACACTCACTCAGTCCATCAGTCACTATAGTCTATAATCATGACGCTTGGTGAATTTGTCACTTTGGAAATGCATCTGGCTCTTATCCGGAGCAGACAGGTAGACGCAGGACGAGCTCTAAGATTTTAGCCTCGGCAAGCGGTGACCGGCCACTGGTAGTAGTCAAGGCAACAGACATTTTGCATTCCTTTGCTCTCCTGCCTCGTTTGATGGCTGTACATTAGATTATGTGTGTGTGTGTGTGTGTGTGTGTGTGTGTGTGGAACAGAAGCAGGCAACACCAGTCGTGAGAGGGAGGGAGAAGTGAGAGGGGGGATTACATCATTGCTTTAAGACCAAGGACTTTTTTGTCAGACTGCAGAGCGCTCCCTCTGTCTTTCTGTCCTATTCTTTCCCCTTATTCCCATTTTTTTTCCTTCCGTCCCCTCTTCCTTTCTTTATCCCTTTCTCTCAATCCTCAACATTCGCTCTTCACCATTCGCTTCATGCCCTTTTTCTCTCTTCTGCTTCGTCCTGTTGAAATCTCTCTCCCACATTCTCCTTTCCTCCCTTTTTTTCCCTGTCCTGCCTCTGTCTTTCTCCCTGAAATGCCTGCCAGTGAATGACTTCCCTAAAGCATCTTGCAGTGGGAACCAGCGTGTCGTGAGCGATAGCGCTGTCTGAGGGCTATATTTAGAAACTTGGCTGATTTTCTTGTCTGTGGTCCTGGTGGCGGCGCTCCTCTGGGCTCTCTGTGGCGGAGCGCAGGCTAGCCGGTGGTTAGGACTCGGGAGGACAGCAGCTGTTGTACAAAGTTGTTCTGGCAACGATGTGGTCAATCGATCTCTCTCGCTAAAGTTCAGTCCCCATCTCCCCATGTCACGCAGTCATTCGCTCACTCTCTCACTCTCTCACTCTCTCATCTCCTCTCCTTTCTAAAGCCAGATGGATGCCTTTTGCCTGCTTTATTGTGTCACCCTGCATCCTCCACCTCTCTCCTCTCTCCTCCCCTCTCTCCTCTGTCCTTTCTCCTCCCCCTCTTTCCTCTCTCTTCTCTCTTCTCTCACCTTTCTCCTCCACCAGCTCCTCTCTACCTTACATCATCCATTCACATCTCTCTCTTTCTCTCTCACTCTCTCTCTCTCTCTCAAATTCAAAGGGTCTTTACTGGCATGAAAGTTCCAATAACAATCTTGCAAAAGCATCAACATGCAATTTGTTCAAATAATCAGACAGAACACAATAAACAGTTATATGAACGATAACACAATAATAGGATGGATTCATATTAATTATGTAAATAAATTGTGATAGCAAACGATGAAAACAAATGTTAATGAGCAATATGAAACAAAACCCCCAAAATTTAATTCTAAAAAAAAATGTTCACCAGAATTTAACATCAGATATACATGTATACAGATATTTAAAGCACTGTAACAAACTAACTCTCTCTCTCTCTCATCTGTCCTCTTTCCCACGCTCAGCCTTGCTCGTCCTTCCTCTATCGCTGATGGAGCTCACGCCTCTTCCTCACCCCCGCCCCCTCTCACTCACACCAATTCTCCTCCTTATCACCTAGTGCCTGCTCTGAAGCTCTCCTCTCTGACCTCATTTAGGAACCACACTGTTCTCTCCTCTCTTC
>NC_045745.1:2864803-2865430 GCF_008692095.1 Etheostoma spectabile | reverse complement strand
GTTTGGGAAGGAGACGTTTGACCTTCTCTTCCTTTTTTGCCCTCCCTTTCCTCCTCTCAGCCCCTTTTTCCTCTCTTTTTTTGTGTGCCTGTCTATGCCCAAAGGTTATAGCTCGAACATATCAAATCATATTTATTTAAGACCTTAACTGCATGTGAGAATAGTTTAATTGATACAAATTAATAAAATTATAGCTGGATATGCAGTAACAAACATATTTATGTCAATGAGCCTCATGGAGACAAAGCAGGTTTTGGACAGTATTTTGGTTAGATGCACTGTAATACTACTTTGTTGATATAGTGTTAAATAATACACGGCATACAGATTTGTATGATGATCGGATAATATAATAGTTAAAGTGATCATTAGAGGTTATATCAGAATAGGTTTACATTGTTTAATAAAAAAACATATTTTTGTCATACTGCAGCTCTTCTTTTCGCCCTGTGTGTTGAGCTCTGTGTTTTAGCTACAGAGTGAGGCATCACAATTCTGTTCCATCTTTGTTGTATGAGCAATAACTAGGTAAGTACTACTGGCCAGTCAGAAGCAGAATATGAGTGTGCCCTGAAAGTACCTAGGTAAGGACTACTAGCCAGTCAGAAGCAGAGTATGAGGGCGTGC
>NC_045745.1:2864676-2864782 GCF_008692095.1 Etheostoma spectabile | reverse complement strand
ACTACTAGCCAGTCAGAAGCAGAGTATTAGGGTGTGCCTTTACAGTACCTAGGTAAGGACTATTAACCAGTCAGAAGCCGAGTATGAGGGCGGGCCCTGACAGTAC
>NC_045745.1:2844068-2864666 GCF_008692095.1 Etheostoma spectabile | reverse complement strand
AGACTACTAGCCAGTCAGAAGCAGAGGATGAGGGCGTGCCTTTACAGCACCTAGGTAAGGACTATTGTTTGCTGTTTGGAGCAGTTTGTGACCAGCGTTTTCTGTTGGAGATGGTAAGGCCCTTTGGGGGGGGACTTTGGGCTTTTTCACTCTGTAAACCTATAACATGCACAAAAACAATATATAACACAGAAAAGGAAAGGGAAAAAGTAAAAAGCATAATATGAGCACTTGTCCCTGGGTACATTAAGAATTATCCGGTTACATCATTTTCGCTCAATACTGAACCAATATCAAATATGTTGTTCCCATTAGTCACTTAGACACCAATGCATGGGAAAATAGGTCCAGCTTGAAAGATTACCTTTAAGTCTGATAGAAGTCAGTGAAGCGACCATGCAGCAGAGCAGGCTTGTAGTGAGATTTATACCTTGTTAAAATCTTGTTTGATTTACTCAATGTGCCATCATTTGCACAATGCCTCAGTTCAGGAATAAAACTGATGAGCATGGGGCTTCAGTGTAGAACAATTTACACTCTGCAAACCAGCTGTGCTCCACATAAACTCATTTATCATTTAATGATGAGCCCACATCCCATAAACTGTTTTTCTAAGCTACAAAGAGATGTTCTGTCTCGTTTCATGTGTTTTTCCGTAGATCCTGCCCGTGTGGGAAACATGCCATCTGTCATCTACGTGGCCATTGGTCTGCCCGGCTTCATACGCTGTCCTGTCGATGCCAACCCCCCGGTAACTCTGGTGAAGTGGAAGAAAGATGGCCTCCCTCTCCGGATAGATAAGGTGAGCTGGTGCAGTGCTGCAGCTTTGATTCTGCTCACAACACCCTACCTCAAACTAAAAACAAGTGTGTCATTTCTTCAGATGAAGCTTGAATGTGATTCCATTCCTCACGTCCTCCTTTCATTTTCAGTGCGCCCGTGTGTCTCTCATTTGAGTGAAAGGATTCAGTGAGCCTTCAAAGTTATTGATAGGAACCATTTACATTGATCTACACAAAACATAACCCTTCATTACACACTGTCCATGACTTTTCCTTCCACAGTACCCTGGTTGGAGCCAAATGGACGATGGGAGCATCCGTGTGGCAGAGGTCACGGAGGACTCTCTCGGCACCTATACCTGCATGCCTTACAATGCCCTGGGTTCCATGGGATGGTCCCCTCCCGCTCCCCTGGTGCTAAAGGTACAGCCATAGTCACCGTGCATGTAGTCTATGTTGCCTCCCGAAATTCTGCCGGACGTCACCCTTTTGACCCGATATCCGTTACCTTCGGCTTTCTTTGTGTAATTCTAAATTTAATATTTAATTTCTGAGGACTATGGTTAACTGCTCCTCAGATCCCTGCATGGTAAATCCAGACAGCTGGCTAGACTATCTGTCCAATCTGAGTTTTGAATGTAAACGTTCCACCAAAACAAGTTACTTCCCGAGGCTATTTTGCAGAGGCACTGGGACTCTGTTTGATGACGATTGTGATTGGTTTAAAGAAATGCCAATAAACCAGAGCACGTTTTTCTCCTATCCCAGAATGCTGTGTGGACTAGACAGACCTTCCTCCACAGAACTATGGAGAAAGGTCTGGCAATGCGAGGCTACTATGCATTTAAATTATCCCAAGATAGCAACAAAGGAGGCATTGCAAGTTCCCCACCAACTCATCAGTTTTGACTTACCTGTTCTGACTGCTTCACCCCCGACAGGACCCTCCCAAATTCTCAGTGGTTCCTGGAGGGGAGTACAGGCAGGAGGCTGGGAGAGAACTGGTCATCCCCTGCGAGGCGGAGGGAGACCCCTTTCCCAACATCACATGGAGGAAGGTAAGACCTCTTCTAGCTCTACACCCTACCTGCCTATGTGTATAACTGTATATGGCTACCAGATTTTCTGTCAGGCTGTTTTTAAATCACCACTTTGTGTTGTTTTAAGTCACATTCATTGTTTTCAATTGAGAGTGAGTCTGAAAGCTCTGTGCCTGTAGTGGGTGCTCTGATATTATTTACTCAAGCTACTGTTTGTCATTTTAATCACATTTTTTAATGATGTCTATAAAATATGCAATCAAGGGAATATATTAGATTCTCTCAATTGTTTGTCTGATTATGAAGCATGTTGAATCTTGCTTATTAACTACTGTGTGATTAGCAGTTTTTTCCCCCCACTTAAAAAAAAATCATCCTTCTGCGTAATTTGATATTTAAGTTAGATATTGAGAGCAACAGTATTGTAGTAGATGTAAAATTGTAGGTTGAGATTTTTGCTTCTGTATGTGTGGCATCTATGTTTTTCCAAAGTGAATTCTAATTTTCATGTCCCAATCTATTGTGTGCCTCTCTCCGTCTCTTTCATTGGCTGACTCTGTCTTCCCATGGCTGGCTGGACTGCAGGTAGGGAAGCCCAGTAAAAGCAAGCACAATGTTCTGCCCCGCGGCAGCTTACAGTTCAAGTCCCTCATAAAGGAGGACCACGGGGAGTGGGAGTGTGTCGCCACCAACGTTGCCACGAGCATCACTGCCAGCACGCACGTCCAAGTCATAGGTACCCAACATGTACACACATTCACAAACACACATTCACATATAGAAACCTACATTACATCCAGCCACCGCTACAGTTGCTACACCCATCACTTACCTAGTGTTCCATTTTACGCATTGGCACAGTTTAATTTTTACATTTTCACGTTTACAAGAGGTGTTTAGTGGTGGGCTTTTTCAGAAGCTGCTTAGTGGTGGATGCTGTATGTCTCCAAGAGGAAGCCAGATGCTTGCCCATGTAGACAGTAGTGCTAGTGTTGGTTGTTTTATTCTGGCATCCTGCAACTCTTTCATAATACACTCAACCCCAAGGGCAACACACTACAAGCTGTCCAGGAGTAAATTAAGATTTGGCTCCAGAATTAGTTTTGAAAGGTTTTTTGTTTCTATGATATGAATAAATGTCTCTAATTAATGCAGTTATTGGCATTGTCTGCCCTGTTGTCCACCTTTTGTCCTGGCTGACCACTGTGCTTCATATGGGGATGTGAGCCCATCAAATCAGAGCAATACAAAGACTTTCTTGAACTGGCTCCTGATTGGTTTCCTGTTGCTTTTGCTCTAGTACAGTACCTTAACAATGGAACTGGAAATAAACAAAATGCATATTGAGCATTATGGGTGGAATTATTCTTTGGCACTTTTACTTACATTATTTACATTAGACAGGCAAAAAGTACAAAAAACAAGATTACGATTACATTATTCATGCAACCTAAAATGTTCCTAATTTACAATGATGTTACATTGGGTTGCTGGCTTGAAAACACAATTCTGGTTCCAGCTTACAGTCACTGTGTAAAATGAATGTACACCAATGTTGTTCTCTTTTAACCACATCTATGTCCCTGCTCTCCCTCCCTGCAGGCACAAGCCCCCACGCCCCCACCAGCATCCATGTGGTGCCGTCCTCCACCAGGGCCAATGTGTCCTGGGACGCGGGCTATGACGGAGGCTTCCAGCAGACATTCTCAGTCTGGTATGGCCATGTGTGAGTCATCCCAGCATGCTTTGCTTCCTGCTTTTTTCTTCTTTCATTACTTTCTCTGGTATTTCTAAAAATATGTCCTTTCTCAGGGTTGTGTTCAGAACAGTTGTGAAAACGTAGTGATGGAAATACATGAAGATCCAGTGTGCGTGAGTTTTCATCCCTAATCTTTGGAATTTCCGGAGGAACGCATAAAAACAGTTGCAACTTAACTGAACATGACCCAAAGTTCTCTGTCCTGCTGCTGCTGCTGCTGCTGCTTTGCTGCTGCTGCTTTGCTGCTGCTTGACTGGAGAAAAGGCCTGGATTGAAACGTTTCATTTATTTAATGACTTGAGATTTTAGCCAAGACTGGCACAGTACTTGAAGGGATTTTTCATTCATTTTTTAACTAAAGTAAATCATCTGGTTGATCTTCACAAGGGGGTACAGGCATATCTCAGTGTCTAAATAAATACAGTGTTTCATCCTCTTGAAGGAGTATGAATTACTGTTTTAATCCAGTCTTCAATTCCATCCATCCATCTTCATCCGCTTATCGGTATCGGGTCCGGGGGCGCAGCTCCAGTAGGGACCCCAAACTTCCCTTCCCGAGCCACATCAACTAGCTCCGACTGGGGATCCGAGGCGTTCCCAGGCCGGTTGGAGAATAATCTCTCCACCTAGTCCTGGGTCTTCCCGAGGTCTCCTCCCAGTTGGACTGCCGGAATACCTCCCTAGGGAGGCGCCCAGGAGGCATCCTTACCAGATGCCCGAACCCCCTCAACTGGCTCCTTTCAACGCGAAGACAGCGGCTCTACTCCGAGCTCCTCTCGGATGACTGAGCTTCTCACCCTTCTCTAGGGAACGCCAGCCACCCTCCTGAGGACCCATTTCGGCCGCTTGTACCCTTGATCTCGTTCTTTCGGTCATGACCCAGCCTTCATGACCATAGGTGAGGGTAGGAACGAAAATTGCCCGTAGATCGAGAGCTTTGCCTTCTGGCTCAGCTCTCTTTTCGTCACAACGGTGCGATAACAGAATGTAATACCGCACCGTCGCTCCGATTCCCGACCAATCTCACGCTCCATAGTCCCCTCACTCGCGAACAAGACCCCAAGGTACTTAAACTCCTTCACTGAGGTAGGACTCCATCCCTACCCGGAGAGCACTCCATCGGTTTCCTGCGGAAACCATGGCCTCAGATTTAGAGGTGCTGATCCTCATCCCAGCCGCTTCACACTCGGCTGCGAACCGATCCAGTGAGTGCTGAAGGTCACAGGCCATGATGCCATCAACCACATCATCCGCAAAAAGCAGCGTGGGATCCCGAGCCCACCAACTGCAACCCCCCGCCCCCGACACGCCTCGATATCCTGTCCATATATATTACAAACAGGATTGGTGACAAAGCGCAGCCCTGGCGAGGCCAACCCTCACCTGGAACAGTCCGACTTACTGCCAGAACCCGGACACAGCTCTCTTGCTTGGTCATACAGAGATTGGATGTCCCTAAGGAGGACCCCCTCACCCCATATTCCCGCAGCACCTCCCACAATTTCTCCCGGGACCCGTCATACGCCTCCTCCAGATCCCACAACACATGTAGACTGGTTGGGCAACTCCCAGGCCCCCTCCAGGATCCTTGCGAGTAAAGATCTGATCCTTGTTCCACGGCCAGGACGAATCCGCATTGTTCCTCTTCAATCGGAGGTTCGACTATCGGCAACCCTCCTTCCAGCACCTTGAGTAGACTTTACCAGGGAGGCTGAGAAGTGTGATACCCCTGAGTTGGCACACACCCTCTGGTCCCCCTTTTTGAATAGGGGAACCACCACCCCGGTCTGCCACTCCTTACACCGTCCCAGACTTCCACGCAATGTTGAAGAGGCGTGTCAACCAAGACAGCCCCTCCACACCCAGAGCTTTCAGCATTTCTGGACGGATCTCATCAATCCTGGGGCTTTGCCGCTGTGGAGTTGTTTGACTACCAGCGACTTCCACCAGGGAATTGACGACAATCCCCCATCATCCTCCAGCTCTGCCTCCACCACAGAGGGCGTGTCAGCTGGATTTAGGAGTTCCTCAAAGTGCTCCTTCCACCGCTCTATTACCTCCCCATTTGAGGTCAACAAAGTCCCATCCTTACTGTATACAGCTTGGATGATCCCTCCTCTTCCCCCTCCTGAGGTGGCAACGTTTTTCCAAAGCACCTTGGTGCCGACCGAAAGTCCTTCTCCATGTCTTCTCCGAACTTCTCCCACACCCGCTGCTTTGCCTCTGTCACGGCAGAGGCTGCAGCCCTTCGGGCCCGTCGGTACCCTGCAACTGCCTCCGATCTCCTCCTAACATATCCCGGAAAACTCCTCTTCAGTCACGGCTCCCTGACCACCGGTGTCCACCAAGGTGTTCGTGGGTTACCGCCCCTTGAGGCACCCAAGACCCTAAGACCACAGCTCACTGCCGCAGCTTTAGCATGAAACTTTGAACTTGTCCACTCAGGTTCAATCCCCCAGCCCCACAGGATGCACGAAAAGCTCCGCCGGAGTGCGAGTTGAAAGCCCGTCGGACAGGGGCCTCTTCCAGACGTTCCCATTTTTACCCGCACTACACGTTTGGGCTTACCAGTCTGTCCAGAGTCTTCCCCCCCCCCTGACCCAACTCACCCCCAGATGGTGATCAGTTGACACTCTGCCCCTCTCTTCACCCGAGTGTCCAAAACATACGCCTCAATCAGATGAAACGATTATAAAATCGATCATTGACCTTTGCCTAGGGTGCTCTGGTACCACGTACACTTATGAACATCCCTATGTTCGAACATGGTGTTTGTGATGGACAATCCATGACTAGCACAGAAGTCCAACAACAGACAACCGCTCTGGTTTAGATCAGGGAGGCCGTTCCTCCCAATCACGCCTCTCCAAGTCTAATATATCTAATATATATTTAACACATGTGATTGTGATAGTGGTAGCTGCTGCCAGTAATATATGTTGCAAGCTATAGCATGCTTTTTATTCTTGAACTGGGGTTCGAATGCATTCTCTCTTTTAGTAGGAAGAAACAGCTGGATCCTGCACTATTGACTACAGTTGAGTTTCACCACTGTGTCTGTTCTATTCTATTCTATCTACATAAAGTCAAATATTGATGAAATAATAATGTCTCACTGTAAATGAAGAAAATAGACATATTATATCCCCGTCTATAGGGGGGGTATTTTAAGATTGACATGGAATCCTTTTCTGTTGAATGAGCGACCAAGGTTGACTCTGTTTTCGCCACCATCCCTTTTAGATTTTTTTTGGTCTTTAAGTTGATTTTTTTTCTCTTTTCTGATCCTGCCCTAGTATCAGCCATAGAAAAATCCTCCTGCTTCCTTTTAACTGGTAAACGTATGACTCAAACTTTGCCTGGGAAAATGTAAACATGGGCTCTAATAGCCAATCTTCTCGTTGATGGTCTTGTTTGCTTATGAAGGTCATATAGAGGCATCGGTATTAAATTAAGACTGTTTCATAAGCAGTTAAAAGTACTTCCTTTAAGCTTTCTAACATACATTAAATAGTGCCTCTTATTTTGGATGGTTATATATTTGGATCTATAAGTCCAACTCTGTTTATTGTAACCCATCATGCTTTATAAAAACAGTGAGGGAACCGCAGAGCAGCACTAATTTTAAAAAGCAGACAGCAGCTTTAATTAATGCTGTTCATACTGACAGCCAACATCAGTGAGTGATGGGAGCAGAGCAGCTTTGGGTTGCATCCATGTCCATGACATTTCTCAGTGGTCCGTCCCTCTAAAGTCCTGCTGCTGGTTTAAAAATGCATTTAAACTTCAGTATTGTGTTCATGCTGGGGATGATAAGTAGCTTTCCACATTCTGTCCAAAATCTTCCTGCCAAAACACATGCACACTAACTCTTGTATATTATTTTATAAAATTATACAACATTCTATCTGTCACGAAGGACCCCATTTACTAGCTTTTTAACAGTGCGTACGCGTAGACTAGTGGTGGCTGCGCAAACAGCAATGTTCACATACTTGCTTGCATACTTGCATGTACCTGGAGGATTAAACGTACAGTGTATCCAGTAGGGGGCAGATCAGGGCCATATCCTCCAATGTCGATAGGGAAGCTGTGTGCAAACAGAAATATATATAAGCTATAATCGTTAATAATTATATTTAAAAAAAAAATAATTTAAAAGCATGCATCCATAAATAAGGGCACTTCCTCTTGAGAAAGAAAAGTGCACGTGCCTGATAACACTGTGGACGTGAGAATAGACCTGAACTTGTTTTTGGATGTTGTCCGTGTTGTCATCTTAAACTCTGATATAGTGTAAACACACAGTGAGAGGGTCAAAGTTAACTGGAACACCTTGGTCGACTTAAAATGTCTTGTTCTCTTGCATTCTGCCAACCAAGCTAGCTTGCTTCTGCTAGCGTTAGCTGCTAACTTAAGAGAATGATTTTCAGCCAGCTATGTGTACTGCAGCACATGCAGATGAATGGCGGCAGTACCCGGAGGTCTATCTTTACCAACCGGTAGTCTATATACACAACGTTCCACTTCTGGTATTTCTCCACCTGATGTTCCTCATTTAGGCCAGATGTCAGACCTTCCTCCGCAACGCTGTGGATGAGGGTCTGGCAATGCGAGATTAACCACGCTCGTAAATCTCCACTGGATGATTCGCTTCAGAAGGGTTGAAGATCAGCAACTTTCCCTCTTTACCGCTCAGCTTAGCACAGCGCCAATAGAACCAAAGAGTTACCCTGCTCCACCCTCTTGTCGAAAATAGTCACGTCCAGCGTAAAAAAACAAGATATTGCCAAACTTAAGGCTCCAAAGCGGCAGGCCACAAACCAACGGGTAACGTCACAGATGCTACGTCCATCATTTTTTTTACAGCCTTTGGTTTTGGATCTGGGGCAAAAACGTATCAATGCTCAAATCAGTATATTGAATTGTACTGTGTGCACTTTGAAATAATAGTGGCTGTGTTGGTGAAGGAATCTCAGTAGGTGATGTCCTCTGTGACGAATGTTGCACCAGGCATTTACAGTTGGAGTGTTGCAGCTGCTGCATGCGTCCTGCTTTGTTTGGTGACTAGGTGCAGTCAATGCTGAATGTATGGCATGGGCAAACATCAAAACGCAAAGCTGAGCGCAGCATGGCCATTATTACCATCAAGTGAAAGTCATGTCGTGAACAAATATTTATGGAAGAAACCGTTCATTTTACACTTGTAATGTAATGTTGGATCAGTAATGGATCTTGAATGATGCGTAGAAAAGACTCTCAACTCTACTTGAGATTGTTTTTTATCTATTAATCCACCTGAAGGACTTTTAAGTTAATCAAAAACAAAATAGTGAGGGCACCCCCATTATCCTGTCTGTCTGCTCCCCTGTCATCCTACAGGCTGAAGAGGGAGCGTTTAGGTCCCCATGACTGGCTTTCCATACCCGTGCCTGGAGGCCACGACTGGATGCTGGTGCCCGGCTTGGAGCCAGAGACAACATACCAGTTCAGCATCCTGGCCCAAAACAAGCTTGGCACAGGCCCTTTCAGCGAGGTTGTCACTGTGAACACACTAGGTGAGTACACTCACGGCTGCTCGCCCGGGACAAAGGGATCCAATTATAAAATGGCTTTGACAGGCATGCAACTAGAATGACCAGAAAGTCTGTTTCTTGAAACAAAACATTTAGGCTTGTTTTCATTTCATTTTTTTCACATCTTGTGTCTTTATGCAAAACTAAAATTCTTGGTCCATCAAGAATCGGAAACCTAAAGAACTATGGAAAGTACAGTTCATGTTTCATGCCTCCGCTCTGGAAAATCCAAACACACACACATACACACACACACACACACACACACACACACACACACACACACACACACACACACACACACACACACACACACACACACACAATGAAATAGAGAGGAACTACCCACATCAGGAACAGAGTCACCAGCTCGCAGAGCCTACGTGTTAGAAGATGCATGTAGACCAAGAAGACACACACACACACACACACACACTCACAACCAAACACACACACACACACACACACACAGACACACAACCAAACACTCACAGGGAGAGAGAGAAAGAGAGATGTTATGTAGAGTGGAGAGGAGAAGGATTGCATTATGAGTGTGTGTATGTGTAGAGAAATGCGCGTTTGGTAACAGCCAGGTGCGTGATCAGGCACAAATCTACGCTTTACGGCGCTTTGCGATGCTTCACTGGCGGTGTGTAGGCTCTGTCAATGAATATATATATATTCTGGCTAAACTACTAAAAGAAAATATGTTATTGCAATTTTCTTGACCAATATTGCAATTTAAATAGCAATTCTTGTCTATGTACTAAACTGCAGGCCTCTTATTTGTTTTCTAAATAATATCAAACATGATATGACTGTACCCAACATTATCACAAAGCCTGTTTCTACATCAATGAAATCTGATAAAATAATACAGGTGCTCGTTTTTGATGAGGTTGTTTTAACCAGTGACTCAAAGAAAAGTCTAAAAATATCTAAGTAAAATTTCCTAGTGATCTACAGCACAATTGAGCAGTTTAGGTCATATTCATTAAGATATTACATTAGTGGTGTACTGCACACTACTCAATAATCATAAACAACATTCAAAAGTGGCATTATATTGATTTACACCACATTTGCTGAGCTACCTGCTCGCTGCCTGTCTGAAATTATACGGTAAGATAAGGTCACAGTATGTACGGAAAGACGGGCCACTCTGTTGGTCTTAGATTAACAGCAAAGGGCACAGCCACAGTCAAAAATAATACAGAGTGGTGCTTTTTCTTGGTTTTTCTTTCACAAAACCACCAGAAAGTGGCAAAGAATCTGTTAACCAGACAACAGTCAAGATGTATTATTTTGCTGCTCCGCCAACTCGCAGAATGAATGTTTATTAACCACAGCTGAGTAGATCTGCAGGGGACGGTTGTCATTCAAAGGCGGTGAAATCAACAGTCGCCAGCTCAAACTTTCATTTTCATAGATAAGTGCAGTGAAATGCTACATATATTGTAACAAGACAACTTTTTGACTGAAACAAACTCATTGTAAACAAACTCACGCAGTGTAAAAGCATAAACCAGATTTTGGTTGAGTCATTATGTATTATGTCATTACTAGCAGCAGTGAGGACATTTATTGAGTATAAATGAAGCTGTCACAGATTATTAATTAAAGATAAGTGACGTGCTGAAAATTGGGATAACTATTCACGCTTCATCCCCTTCTGTGTCAGCCAAGGAGGAGAAACAAAGAAGGCTTGCTGTCTTTCTCTCACTTCAAAAGCGTTTTACACCTTTCATTGGTAAGTCAGGTATATTGGCATCTAATAAATCATAATGCAAAAAAGCATTGAAGAAAGAAATAAGTAGTAACTAATAAGTTGGATATCACATTCAGTTCACTATTTGTTTTTAATGGAGATGACCACTTTAATTAGTTAATGAGGGAAATGGCAAGGACTGGGCGATCTTTTAACCAAAGCATGTCCACAGGTGGTCAGAGAAAAACTGTGTGATGCAGAGGGAGTTCATTGTCTATTATAATGGAAATAAAACAGATATGACCAGGAAGTGGATTGCAAAGGATTCAGAGACAAAATAATTAAGGCCGCCCCCCTTCACTAGATTAGTCGACTAAGATATCTTTAGTTCATTACTCATTTTTTATACGTTTTTCATGTTGAATGACTTCATTCCAAGAAACTCATGAGCACATGTCTGGTAAACACACACTTTAAAGTGGTGCTTTTGCATGATTCTGTGTGGAGTAACTCAGTTTTACCGATCTGGACCTTAAATCAACTAAGTGATTAAATGACAAAATTGTATGAGTGTTAGTTGACTAAAAGTTTCTTTAAGCGGCGACAGCCTTAGGAGTATTGTAAACGATGCATGTGGATTGTGTGTACGTGTGTGTGGGAGAGGCAGTTGGTATAAAAGTGTTATGACATGTAATCACAGTTGTAATACATGTCAGAGTGTAAAGAGCTGATTCATGCTGATGGAACTGAATATAGAACTAAGCCACTCACACACATTCTCAACCCTATGTGCTCTTTCAGTATTTCCTATAAGTACCCCTGAACCATTGGTGCTGCTTACCCCACCACGGTGCCTCACAGCCAATCGCACGCAGCAGGGAGTTCTGCTGTCCTGGATGCCGCCTGCCAATCATACAGCACCTATCCAGCATTACATCATGGAGTTCCGCTTGGGGGAACGGTGGGAGGTCTTGGACGACAGCATTCCTGCTGGGGAGACGGAATTGCTTGCCCGAGACCTGATCCAGGTAAAAGACAGGACAGTAGGCTTCACACACTGTATTATACAAGACCAGTTCCAGGATAAAGGCATGTCTGGAACTGGGACATAGTGGAGGATTAAATATACATTTAAATTTGCAAAGTCCAAGTCATACATCATATTTATGGTTTTAATTCTAACTACTGAATCAGGATCATTTCCTTATGTTCCTTTTTAAATGTGTCAGACGATTGTGTCGAGCATTTTAGTATTATCTGTGTATAATTCTGTTCTTGAATGCAGCCTTATTTTACAAAGAAAATGTGGATGTTACTGTAATTGCATTTCACAAGAATTAATCACATTTTAGTGTTTGTGTGTGCTAGAGTACACCCCAGCCTATGATGTATTAAAAAGAGTGTGAGGGTATTTGGTTCTTTTCATATTCGACTAAGAACTTGATGAAAAGACTGATGTCCATGATTAAAGGAAATTTCAGGTATTTCTCAGCCTAGGTCTTATCCTCATAGTTGTGTCCATTCTGACTATAAGTCAGAAGAACTTAACACTCGCCACTTTAGTTTTAGATAGTGATGTTAGATTTGCGAACAAATCATTTGTTTTGAATGACTCTTTAAAAGGAACAAGTTAACTTGACTCACAAGCAGCATAGAATCTCAAATCCTACTTCTGCGTGGTGCACGCACAGTGCATGTGAGCCAGGTTAACTTCTGAGAGCCGCTACTCCCAACTCTTGTTAGGCTCAACTCTCAGCAACAGGCTCTTGAAACATGGCGTTAGATTTTGTAGTAGACATGTAGTACACTTTACCAATATTAATTATGAATACAATATGCTTTTTAGAGGAGGAGAGTAAATTTAATTACAGCAAAGGGAAATCAATACTGATTTCTGATCTATACTTCTCTCTCAGCATTTTCACATCTTTGCACACGCCTGCTGATTCTCCTGCCATGACATGTTTGAGCTTTAATCTACCACTGTCAGCTCCATGCAGATGCTTTTATCTCTCCTTCCATTGCACAGCAAACACCCACACACACTTCTCTCCAGCCCTCCCAGCACACACACAAGGCACCTAGCTTGTATATCTTTTTTGCTGCATATGTCTTACTGCATCGGTGGAGCTAATATGACCGGGAGGGATGCTCCTGGATGTTTGGTTGTCAAGTGATGTTTGGTATGACACAACTCTCCACATTCTAATCCTATTTCCTGCTGGTGTGTGACAACTGAGTCCACAGCAAATGTATCAGACGGTCTCGGAGTGTTATGCCAACAGTACAGTAAAATAGGTACTGCCCCCTGCTAAAGTGTCCTTGAGCAAGACACTGACTGAATATCTGCCAACTCCACAGCTGCTGTTCTGTAGCTGGCCCTGCACTGTGGGGAGCACAGCCAGCATCAAGGAACTAAAAAAGAGGCTTAATATGTCTTTCCATCATGACTTAGTCATAGCTGATTTAGTAATCATCCTTTATGATGTTCACGTAATCAGTAAATTTGCTCTTATCATTTTCTATTGAGACTTTGTCATGTTTTGGGGTTTAAGTAGTATTACTTTGCTCTATTGTTCTCATCAGCACACAGCTTCATAATATCTTATAGATTTTTAAGCAATTTGACAAGCCACATTAAGCTTCCGTTTATTACGGTTTACATCATCCTGCTGTCTGAATTAATACAAGTAAAATGTCTAACATTAAACTATATCATCCACACTTCTTAATTTGGTGTTTACAGATGTTAATGTTTTTTTTTTAAATATTTCTATCAATACAAATGAAGGGGAAGCAACAGATGTATCTCTGGTGTGGGTCAAGCTTCAAAAACGCTGAATCCTACTTTCCCATAATATAACTAGTTAACTAACTAGCAAAATTTGTGGAATTCCCCTAAAAAAATTAAAAATGGAATCATGCCAAATTCAGTTTGCAATATGTGACTTTGGGGTTCCATTGTGCCATTCAGCACTGTAGGAACACATTTATTTTAGCTGTTAAACACTAAATGGGAACTGTCAGTGACTGAGCTGCACCATCCATTTCCAAAGCCTTGGTGACTCAGCAGGCTGGTCTTTGGAGACAGTCCTGCAGCCTGATCGAACCTTTCTGACACCAGACATAAGTTTACCTTCTGAACGTAGATCTCTGTCTGTTCCCCTGCTCCTAGGAGGCTTGGTACGAGTTCCGTGTCATGGCCATCATGGATGACATGATCAGCGAGCCTAGTAATGTAGTAGGAGTGTCCAGCACAGGTGAGCATTGCATCACACACTGCATTAGAATTGTACCTGTGGTCATGTTTAACACAATCTAATTTTATTTTAAAATATGATTATCAAGTGTGGGAACCCTACATTATATACTATGTATGTGTATGTGTGTGTGTATGTATATATATATATATATTCAATTTTTGATTTAAACATTTCTTTTCAGCACTGACAGCAATGCCACAATTACAGCCACTAGATGGTAGGAGGGTACTTTAACAGTTAAGTTTCTCAGAGTTTACAAGACTTACTTACAAGCACCATGAGTTTAACGAGGTGAACCTGAACGCACCATGAAGTCCCATTGGAGCCCACAGGCTTTACCGTTTCCTCTGAATGCCACCGGCTTGCAAGCTACACCGTGTGTGTGTTTTTTCTTCTTCTTTCAGACGTCCACAAGTAGGCAGAGATGGAGAGAGAAAGTACTGAGAAGTACTGTGGGAATCGCTGATCCTGCATTTGATCGATTTCCGATTTAAAATTGAAATGTGACACCCTGAATATGCATGTAAAACGAATCGGAAATTGGGGGATGAAAAAGCAGGTCTTGTTAAAAACTCTTCTCACTGCTTTTAATTCAGAGGAGCTTCTGTTGTCAATGTTTGGATTCAACCCAGCAACCTCTGGCAGTAACCTGCATCTCTAACCTCAGGCAATCAACTCTGAGGAGAGGCTGCGGATGTGTTGCACACGCAGCAACTCGAACTTCACATTTTGCCCACTCAGCACTATTAAATCTAGGCTCTCTTTACATGCACACTGCTTTGTACCTTCCTGAAAAGTATGACATCATTGTTCTGCCGGTCTGCCATGGACTGTTTTGGGCTGCTTTGTGCTAAAAACAGACTCATTAAAGGCTGTCTTTTTTTTTGGGATCACAATACTGAGTCTGTTTTAAATCCGGAACGAAACCCCTCAAAATGTGATGTCACTCCCCTGCAGAGGTCACTGGGTACACATCATTTAGTAAGACTAGCTGCTGGTAGCATTTATAGACAGGATTGGCTCAGGAACCCTTGGATATCTGGAAGTACTTTGCTGCCCCCTACTTGTAAACACGGAATCCTATGCAATGTGGTGATCAAAGGCTCCTGCTCATTTCTCTGTTGATCTGGTATTAGTGGGACTGCTTTTTCTATGCATGTGTCATGTATGTGTCATACAGCATCATACTCAAAGTGAGATGTGGATACACCCTGAGTGAAGGTGTTTCTGGCTGATTAGTAGTTATTTCAGGTACCAATATTACTGGAGGTACAATACCTTTGCATTTTGCTGTGTCATGCTTCACTGCTGCACATGAACCACTCTAACAAGTTCATAACAAAGATTGACACACAATCCCCCCTGGTCGTCACTGAGCGATTCATTTCATGCAGGCCACTAAAACAACTCCAACATTAATAACTGTGGACAGTTCTGAAGTTAGTAGCTCTATAGCAGGAGTTAAAGCAGCTGCACATCACATTTTCTTCTAGTACACTGCCTGGATTTTCATTTTCTTAATGATATTGTTAATGCACAACAGCGCCGGTCACATTGATTATGGCTTTAAAGCATCTGAGTGTAACAAACTGCAGAGTAGAGCCAGTCACGTTGAACGGACTTCAGCGTCAGAAAATAGAGAAGAAATGCAGCTCTACACTAGTATAGTGCTGGATTTGTTCCGACAATCTTATCTTCGAATAATGCAAGTTAAATAGTAGTTCTACATACAGTGATGGTTTATAAGGGCTGGGGCGATATGCTTTTGTTCCGATTGGATTATTTCACAATACATGGGTGGCGATTGGATTGTTTGTAGTGATTTTCATTTTTTGCGATTCTAGAAGTACTGCGGTTCAATGGCATTGAGTATTGCGATTCTCTTTTCATGTCACTTCTAGAAACCCTATATTATGAGACATTTCTAAATACGGATTGTTTTATAAGAAGAATGCACATCACATGTCAGTCCGTCAGTCTGACATTTCATTTGTAAAGTAGTACATAACATGCATTTTCTTTTTTCGCTCTGTTTTGCTGGAAACAAATATGATGTAGTTGCCATCAGTGGTATCGTATAAATATAAAATATTTAGGTTAATCATTGCTAAAAATAAAATTGTTGCAAAAAAATCCAGATATATACGTAAATCAATTGAATCACTATGCTGCTTTTATTCTCCTGCCACTAAACACAATGTGGGTGGCAGGCGCTTATTTCCATCCCTGGTCTTAAAACATGTCTAGAGGGGATTTCTTACAATAATATCACGTTTTTATAACCAAAACAACCTAAAGAGTCGGCAATACAGTGTACATGTGGCCTCTGCAGCTTCCTACACCGTAAGGTCGGAATGCATATACTGTTGTTTGGGGGAAAAATTTATATTCTGCTAAATCATCATGGCATATGCTCTGCAGAGATGCCCATTTAGAAGACACATACGGTAGCAAAGGTCACCTCTTGCAAATTTGAATCTCATTGGATATGGCAGGACTTTTCCCTTCATAGGCTCCTCCGTAGGAACAAGGTACAAGTTATTGCATGAGGTGTCTCTTTTCTGTTAGTGAGAGTGGCAAAAAGCAAAAAAAGCGTCCGGATTCAGTTGTGTTCTTGCAGTGGCAGTGTGCTCTTTTTCAGTGGACTCACATCTGCGCGGTAATCTCATGTTAAATATCAGCCACCATTTCAGAGCCAGAAAATGAATGTTGACATTAGCATTAGACTTGAGCAGTGCCATATTAGAAGTCTAGTGAGCAAAGTAAAGTTTTACATTTGTTTCTTTATTCTGTTTGCTATCTTTAAGAAATGCTCCTCCATTAAACTGTAATTTGCTGTGAATGGGCCACGTCTGTGCCTACACATCTCCAACTGCAAACTCTCATCTCCCTGTTTTTTCATCCAATTCATTTTAATGCTCCTCTGTGACTTCAACCAGCTTCACGGCCCTGACTCTTCCCTCCTCACCCCGCAGACTTCTTCCCTCCCCCAGAGCTGGTTGAGGAGCGTGGCCTGGCGCGGCCAGTGGTGGCTGGCATCGTGGCCACCATCTGTTTCCTGGCAGCGGCTGTCCTGTTCAGTACCATGGCTGCCTGCTTCGTCAACAAGCAGCGCAGGCGGAAGCTGAAGAAGAAAAGAGGTGAGGTCATTAAAAGCTATCTCCACAATCGCTAAGCTAGCTTTTAGGAAACTTTGATTAATAAGATGAGAAGCTTCTTTCATCTTGTATAGAAAACATTCATGTATACAGTTATGGTTAATTAATACATTTATTATGCCAAACTTCAACTGTGACCTACAGTATTTGCCTCAAGTACCACCACACCTAACATGTACTTCACTGGTTCATAAACTTGAACTGCAACCTCATGCGGCTTTATCTGACTCGTGTCCTCTCTGCTTTAACTACATGTTCAAACAAGAAACATCCATTTAAATGTTTGACTTGGAATGTAAACTAAAAGCGGCTTAATGACACTTCAAGCTGCTGTGGCTATAGTCGTTGGGTACGTCCCAGTATATTTCCTTCACATACTTCCCTTCCTCGCGTCTTAGTCCGTCCCCCTGGAAAAGCATGGGGGACATGTGAGGAGAGAGGAAACAAGAAAATGGGTTTTTAAAGGGATGAGACTTTTCTCTGAAGTGTCATGTGAAGGCTTCCCGGAAGGCTACTGTGGTGTGTCCTCGCTCATGGCTCTTCAGAGATCCCTCCTCCATCCTCGCTCCTCCATCCTCCCTGTCACTCCCCAATGTAAGTCGAGTGCATATTTGAGTCGCGCATGCTGAGATTTAAACGATTTACGGCATAACGTATCACACCCGATGAGAGTTGAGTCAGACCGGCTCTGGTCGAGTGCAGATGTGAGTTGCGCATGCTCATACTGATTTGTAAAATCCATGAAATAATAAACTGTTCTCATTACAAACAACAACAGAAGATGCAAATCATTTCAAAAACGTTTTAGCTGTCTATAATTGTTTGATTGCCAACGTTAGCTCAAAACGTCATTCAGCTAACAACCTTGTTGTGTTTGATTGCTAGCTTGTAGACAGCAGTGAACGAACTTGGTTAACTAGGTCCATTTTGACTGTACTGACATTACAGACGTCTCTCTGGGCAGGAATAAGAGCACGAAGCCGGACCACAACGACTTCTAGTTCAAGCGAGGGGATTTAAAATAGGAGACTTGAGATCCACCCGTTATATTTCATGTTTTTTGTTATTCTGTAAGTTGGTTGTAAACCCTGCTCCAGGCTCAGCAGCAGTTTTTTATAAACCTTTTATGTAAATGTCTAGTGTTGTTTATTGTGAATACCTAAAAGGACCTTTTCCTTTTTCTGAAAAATGAAATTCTTCATTGACCTCCTTCTTTTGCATATACACTGCCTCTGTGTTTCACTTATCATGAACTATTTATTTAAATAATTCTGAAACAACAGCCAACTCTGCAGTATTTCTTAGTGATGGCAACATGAAGCCTTGATAAAGCTTTCCAGCAGATTGGTTCGCCAAAGGATTCATTTCTTTTTTTTATGATCAAATGTGTTTTTTTTTAATTTAAGAAAAAAATCACAAACATACCACAGGCAAAACACTGGAACATCAATACGTGTCCAAGGGCCAAAACGAGAAAGAGAGGAAAGACGGGAGGGGGGGGACACAAAAAGAAGGCAACAGAAAGAGTGACGTCCACGGCTTACAAATAATGCATGCAGAAACAGACATACACAAACACATACATAAACAGACACAAGACAGGGGACCAATCACACATGCAAACAGAAGTAAAGACGAACACAAATTCACCGCATAGATTTCAACGATTCAATGTACGAACACATAAGTCATGACGTGGCTTCCAACGGGTTGCAGTCATCCTCTTGGCTGTTGTAAGTCCAGCAAACACAGCACCTTTTTGAGCTTTAGAATATAGATTATTTTGCTATGTTCTGTTTTGCAAGAACACTCTTATTTCGTCTGTGTCCTGAATGACGCAATGAATGCAGAAGAAATTCTCTCAGCCTATACAGTCAGGGAGGCAAGCCATGCGCATATCATCTGTTGGAATTTAAAAACTTGGGTAAAGATGGCAGAAGGAGGGCTGCCCCAGCAGTGTTTGGTGAGCAACAAAGGCAAAACCAACTCCGTTGTCTGGGAACAGTTAACGTAAGCTAACCCTGTGGTCCACATGACAGTAGGCTTGTTATGGTCATAGTGAGTGAAAATGGGATGTGAGATGCACATAATGTTTTGTATCTGGAAATGTTCATTAGCTGTGTAACGCTAAATGTGATATCTCTAAAGAGATTTTCACCATCAAAGCCCAGTGATTTTCCTTTTTGCATTATCTGTACTGCCATCTCAGTTCTTCAATAGTAATCAATTTTTCCAAGCTAGCTGATTCCTCTGCTGAAAACTGAGTCAAGTTAAACTGATTCAACCAGCTGTCACAGTGGAATTATCCAAAGTAACATCAGACTCATACAGATTGGAATAAAATGTCTGAAAGGATTTATTTTTTTGACATGGTCTTTTCTAATATTACCATCTGAAGATTTAATTGTGGGAATATCTGCAAAATAATCACTGGATCTTAATCTAATAGCGAGAAAGTGACTAGCTCTAGCACCCTGGAAGTAATGGAGCTGTCATGCTCTGTGAACCAGAAATTCAGATTTCTGTTTAAGAGTGTTGTATATTTCTTTCAAGACTAATGATCGTTCTAAAGCTATCTGGTCAGTCAAATTAGTTTGTAACAGTGAGTCTAATCTGGTGAACTCAGCTTCAAGGTTTTGCAGCTTCAGTGACGTAGCTTTGCGTGCATTAGAGCAGAAAAGGATAGTATTGCTCTTAATAAACCCTTTTATCACATCATATCCTGGCGTCTACTGCAGAGCCAACATTCATTTTTGCATATATTTGGAATTCTGCAATAAACTGAGTGATATAGGATTCATTTTTCAGTAAAGAAGTATTGAGACGCCATCTAATTGCACGTTGAGACAATTGGCCAAGTATGGTGGCACAACGGACGCCTTTATGGTCAGACAAAGTCATTGGGAATAACATTGCTTTATCAATTGAATGAAATAGTTGAGGGGATAAAAAAAGAAAATCTATCAGGGAAAAGATTTATGTCTACCTGAGAAAAAGGAATAATACTTACATGTGGGATTAACTGCAGGCCAAATATCTAAAAGCCCCAAACTGGTGGCCCATGATTTCAGAGCATTTGTTGCCTGAGCGTGGTCCCCAGTGGCCTTTACGTTCACCCAATCAATATTATGGTGCACAAACAATAAAAGAACAGTCTGTTAACTCCAGCATTTGATTGTTGAGCATATTATAGAAATTGCCATCAAAACATTTGGCGCATGAACTGACAGAAATGCAATTTTTCTGATACCAAACTCTGTTGTGGCGATCACAATCCTTCCTGTATCATCTGACCAAGAGGACAACACTTTA
>NC_045745.1:2836243-2844058 GCF_008692095.1 Etheostoma spectabile | reverse complement strand
ATTCCGTTTGACAACAATGGCCACGCCTTTTCTTTTTGAGCTCGCTGAGGAGGATGCAATTGTATGACAGAATCTATTGGCTAAACGCCCGGTATCCGCCTGCAGCAAATGTGTCTCCGGTAATAATGGAATGTCAACATTTCTCTTTCTTAGTAAGCCCAGAGTGCTGGCGGATAAAGCAGGAAAAAATCCAGACCCTTAGCTCATGCCAAATCCATGGTTTGATTGAAGGCTTGTGGCTAGTGAGCAAAGTAAAGTTTTACATTTGTTTCTTTTGCTATCTTTAAGAAATGCTCCTCCATTAAACTGTAATCCGGGGAGAACCGAATTTTCCGGCCCTCAATGATGAACGGAGATTTCCATGCAGCTTGTAGGATCGCCTGTCTGGTTGTGTATGAAAGCACGTTGAAAACCAACGTGTGAGTAGTAGTGGTGTTCTTCTTTGGACTATCGCTGTAAATTTGGTGGGTACTCATAATCTCTATCTGAGCATCTGCTAGATTTTGGGAACCACTTACTCAGGGACCCCCAAGACCCCTTCTAGCCCCTCTTTCAGCTCGACGATGCGGATGTTGCGGTTTCTGTCCTCCATATCTGCTAGCTTCATCTCCAGTTCCTGAAAAGTGTGGCCTTGGCTGTCAAGAATACTTGCATTGCTGTCCACGGTTGTTTTTAGGTTGTTCACATCCGATCTGATAGAGCTAAGGCTTGCAGTCAGAGATGCTAGCTGGGCACGGATAGCAGTTAGCTTATCGTTGTCGATCCCAACCTGTTGACTGGATCTGAGCAAAACGTGGTTCGTTGTAGCTTTTCTATTTCTCCAGCAATGCCTCTGCAATGGCATCCGTCTCGCCGCGCTGGGTTCTTTTCTTGTTTGCCATTCTGCTTTAAGTAACTCTAGAAAAGTGGTAAGATATCAAAGTTGGAACTGTATAAAACAACTATTTGACAAAGTAAGGCCAGGAGCTACACCTTAAGCCGCCATCTCTGTCCAGCCGATCACGTGACTCCACCTGTTGGTCAAAGAGTGTAAAACACTGTATTTTGTCCCAGTAAAGGCTTAGAAATAAAACATGTAATCCATTTATATTTCATAGTGTGTATTTTCTGGTGGTATAATGATTGTATACCATAACTGTATAATGAACTATTTGCCTTGAGAGGATTTCAATTTAAATTTCAATTTATTTATAGTATCAATTCATAACAAAATTTATCTCAAGACACTTTACAGATAGAGTAGGTCTAGACCACACTCCAGAATTTACAAGGACCCAACAGTTCTAGTGGTTTCCTCCAGAGCAAGCAACAGTGCGACAGTGGCGAGGAAAAACTTCCTTTTAGGCAGAAACCTCGGTCAGACCCAGGCTCTTGGTAGGCGGTGTCTGACAGGCCGGTTGGGGTTAGTGTAAATAACAAAAATAAAGGAAGTATTTATCAAATGTGTGTAAATCAATGCTTTGGTCATAATAATACAATTCTAAAACTGGAAAGTGCTAATGGTTTAACAGGCAGAGGGCAGTGAATTGCTTGCGTATATCATGGATGTATAATGAAAATAGTGTAGATTTGAACCACTACCTAAATCTTTCACGTGGTATGGACGGGGGTGCTTCCTCTACATTTCCTCTTTTTCTGAAACGATACAAGCTTCATACGCGCTTAGTGAAAAACTTCCGGGATACGTACACTCCGAAGCCTCCACATAGAACGTAACATAAGTATTGATCATACATAGTTAAAACGTACTATGAATATATACATAAATATATACATAAAACTGATCTGAAATGGCTGTAATGTCCTTGTCTGTCTTTTTTCTGTCTTCCAGACCCCCCTCTTTCCATAACCCACTGCAGAAAAAGCATGGAAACTCCGTAAGTAACCCCAACATGACACACAGCGCTGTTACACTGCAGAGTACTCTACAACTAACCCACAATCAAACAGCAGACCAGTTTCATTCATTTTTTTCTCACTGGATCAGAAGAGATTGTTTTATGCCATCCAAATAGAATATTATTCAGCAAAGTAGATACTTTGTTTCTACATGACATGTATGCAGTGCAATAGTGACATAGTAAGTAAATCTGCAGCACGGAACCATAACATGATTAATTTTAGTTTAATATCATTGTAACTAGAAGTAAATTCACGACTTATACATATGAAGTTATCTCATTGTTATATAAATGACAACCTCAAATTATGTAAATCCTGAATGTTGCTTGTCTATTGAACCAACAAAAAAAAAGTATCTTTCTCTGCTACATGTTACATCTTCTGACCTGAAATCCACATCTGGTTTATCAGTGTGTCAAATGTGGCATTACAGGCAGCAGATGGAAGTCTGTTGTGTCAGAGTGAACAGAGATAGACTGGCTCCTAACCAAACGTCAGCGGGCTAGTTAGCTTTGTAGCTGTCAGACACCAAACAAGATGAGGACCACAAAAGCGGCATACGTTCGATAGTTTATTAAAGGGTTGGGGTATGAGTTTCAGAGGTACCGGAAATCCAAAAATCTCACATGTGTAGATCCCCAGTAAGAGCAGGAGCTGTGATCCTAGAGTCCAGAGCAGGAGAACACGGAAGCAAGTGAGCGATCCGGGATCACCAGTAGAGAGTCAAAAAGGCTTTTCCCAAAACAGGCAGGTAACCGGTACTGGTAGCAGACATCTGACAAGTGAGGACTGAAAAACAAGGCGTTATATACAGCATGATGAGTGGTGAATGCAGTGCAGCTGGTAGGTAACGAGGGTGAGGCAGAGCAGAGCAGAAACAGGTGAAAGTCATCAAACCCCAATCAGCGTGTTGCCAGGCAGAGAGAGAGCTCATGACAGTAGCCTGCTGATGTTTGCTGTGAGTTATTGGGTGTGTGATTGGGGGCAGGGCTTTCTGTTTGTGATGATGTGACAAATGTACACACCATTGCATACAGTACGCAGTAACAGGTGTGTGTTGTGGTTGGAAGGATCAGACAAATCAATGGCTTGGTTGATGGTTGGTTCTAAAAGGTTGGCCACCCTGACAAAAAGGTGATCTCAGAGCCTAGAGCTATGTTTCCATTTTACAATACACGACGTCTGCATACAGGGCAACAAGACAATGAACAACTCAAAAATGCAAATAAAGCTATGTTATGTTATGTTTAACGAAATGTTCACACTCTAATCTTTGTGCAGGAGTGAACAAAGTTTTACCTTGGCTGGGTCATGTTTTTTTTCAATTTGAAAAGAGTTAAAATTTAGAGAAAGGAAGTTTCTTCTATTTAGATTACAAAAAAAAGAATCATCTGTCATTAAAAATAGAGGATATAGACATTTGTCTGAAGTCTTATTATTTATTACACAGGATTTATTTTGTGTCAAATATAACTTTAGGACAGTAGGACTGCAAGTAACAAAGGTGCCAACCCATTATTTTATGTTTTTTCAGTACTTTGTCCTGGTGTGACCCTAAAATCAATCCACTCCACCATCATAAAGGACGCCTCAGGTCCCTTAATAGACTCTTTTCACAGCCGCCATTTTGACAAGTCTCATCAGAAGGAGCACAGGTGTAACATTAATTGTGGCTCTAGTAATCCATGTCAGTGAGCCAGCTTGCACAGACTGAAACCCTGACACTGGCACACATAAATGGAAAACATCCATCACCTCTGATTTCTGATATAAGGATGAGTGTGTGACTCAAACATCTCACACTCACCAACAATACATACAGCAAGACAAAACATTTCAGACCGTCCTGCCAACCTGTATACATTTTAACATCAAGCAGCTGCTGTTTCAATCCTGTTGGCTCTCTACAGAAGGCGGGTCTGCTAAGTTTCCCCCACGTCCGATGCACACACACACACACACAAACACACACGGCGGATGCAGGAAAAACCGGGGATGAGATTTACAGTACAGGATGACCTAGATTGAGGACAGCTATGCTTGTTATTGTAAGTGCAATGATAAGTTAAAGTCCAATAAGTACTTTATCAAACCGTGTGAATGTGTCCCAGGCCAAGCCAGGATAGGAAATTAACTAACAATGTAAAGATTAAATAATCTACCCGCCATTTTCTTTTTATACAAACATTTGCAGCATCCTGAGCCTTTTTGGTAAGATTACTAAGAAAACTCAGCCCACAGTAGTTTTATAACTTTTTTTTTTACAATCTTCACTGTCTCTTGCTGTCTCGCAACCTCATTGCAACAAAAATGGATAAGACTTTACAACTTTTATTGCAACTTTTGCAATAGCTCCCACAAAATCAGGCATTTTGGGCCGCAACCATTTAAAAAAAAAAAGGCCGTGAAATCCTGGAGGGACTGATAGGTCATGTGGTGGGAAGCATATCTCATTTCACAAAATGCGTGTTTCTTTGATTTCTCGTTCCTCGCCCCTCTTATGACACGCACCTAGAGGAATTCAAGTCTGAGAATGGGTCATTTTGGCTATATATCTTTAGAAACAATAAATGGAGAACTGTCTTACAATGCAGTGGTCACATCCTACTCATTTCTTTCCTCTCCCGTGTTTTCCTCTTGTTGCTCCATGGAAACCTTTCTTTGTCTTCAAGCTTTTTCTCTGACACTTCTTTCTCTCAAATCTTCATTGTGACTTACTAATGTCTCTTGCCATTTCTGTTTTTTCCAGCCCGCTTATTAATAAAGCTATATTTTCTTTCATTTTCTTTTGCGGTTTCAAACCTACCTCTCATTGACAGGCTCCCTGTTAACCTCCATATTCTCCTCACTTCTTACTGTCTGATCTCCCCACTTCTACAGGAGTCCACTTAGCCTCATTCCCAGCGTTGAACCCTTCTGGGAGGGGCTGGACGCAAGCAGGTACAGGCCCCAACCGTCCAGTCCTCAGTGAGTGTGCCAACCATTGTCCCCCGTTCTTGCACACCGTATACACCCCTTTGCACTTTGGTTCAACCCAAGCTCCTCAGACTCCTGACCTGGCTGCATGCGTCTGGCCAAATATCCCCACAAAGCAACAACAATACTGGTCTGGTTCTTTTAATTGAATAAAGATGAAGGATCTTCATTCTCAGAAGATGTTAAAAAAAACCTGTTCAGCCCTGATTGTTAGGGATTTAAAATAAATAAACAATCCATCTTGCCATGCAGGACATGATTTAAAGACAAAGGGAAGTATGACCCAATCTGTCTGCTAATTTTTCTCCATTCAGGATAGCAGTAGTAGATATTGGGACGTATCATCTTTACTTTTGTATCATCATTTCTGGACTCCTTGTTGATGCTCCAGTGAATTAATCACCCTTACCAAACATGAAACGTCTGTTATACTGTATGTAGTTCACTAAGAGGATCATGATGCCTCCCAGCAATAAGATTTCCTTTGAAACAAATATTTGTTAAGTCACTATGAGGTAACACAATGGTGATGTTGCCTATAGCTCACTGATAAAAAGCCTTGCTATATTATGAACTGAGTGTCTGTGGAGTCCCGGAAAAAAATGACCAGCGGTGCACAGGTTTTGACACAACAGACTCTCTCTTCAACTCTCTTGTGTGTGAAGCGGTGAACTGTTTTTTCCGGTCTCTCAATTGGCAGCATAGGTGCCGCCAAAGAGAAAGAAACAGAAATCTTCAAGATTGTAACTTTAAAGGAATAGTTTGCCATTTTATCAAATCCATTTATTCTCTTACTGGCTGAGAGTTCAATTAGAATCTATTCCACTGTTATGTCTATACGCTATATATGAAGCTAAGGCCCGGGGATGGTTAGCTTAGCATAAAGACTGAAAGCAAAGGAAAACGAATCAGATATAACATGTTAAATGGTGAGTTTTTAGCATTTGGAGTAAATCCCCGGCTTGCATTCTTAATGCTAAGCTAACCTATCTGTCCCCTGGCCCTTGCGTCTTATATACAGACATAGGAGTGGTATCAATCTCATCTAACTTCAATGCTGCCAGGCTCTGAGAACCTGTTAGTCAACTACATGTAGTATAATGATCAGTCACTGTGTGGTAATGGTGATTCATTTGTTGAGACATCGAACAGAGCAATGCAGATCATGAAATAAAAGTGAAGAGTTGAGAATTACCGTGGTAAATGACATCATACATTGCATGAGAAACATTCTTGCTATTTTAAATATAAGGGAATATACAGTATATAGCTACTTTTTGTCTGAAATTAATATTTAAACCTTGGGGTACTTCTTTCCAGAGCAAAGAAATCATTCTTGAGCTGTGCATTCAACCACAGTACTTCACTCTATTTGTTAAAGGAATACTTCAGTAGTGGGGCTGGTTGGCTGATTTTGTCACCATTGGACCGTCTTTCCAGTCTTTATGCTAAGCTAAGCTAACCAGCTGTTGGCTGTAGCTTTATGTTTACCATACAGATAAGTAGGCGTATTTCTCAAAATGTCGAACTATTCCTTTAACATAATTCTTGTATTCTGCATCGATCACAGCACTTTGCTTATCCATTGTGGCCATTTCTGTGGTTTGAGCTTTATATGTGACCGGGTCCTTTCTCTGTCCTTTAAATCACTGTTTCACCTCCAAGTAGCTTGAAACACTTTCTTTTCTCCCCACTATTGCTTTCTCATCCCAGATGCTGTCACACTCAAACTTTTTTTTCTGCCTGTTAATCTACTTTGTCTCATTAGATGAAAGTCAAGTGTTTTAATTGTTACTCCGCATTTTAGCTTGAAGAGATTACATCATCAGTGCCAATTGCTGCTCATGGTAATATGTGTAAGCATATGAAAAGAATTGTCTGTACCCGGCAGTATTAAATTGTATGATGATCGAGTCAATGTGAATATTTTTACACTACTATTTTTTTACAGCATCAGTAGTTATTACTGAATCTTCATTCAGTGACTGTTTAATGAGTGATTGCAGTGTTGTCTTCTTTTTGTCATGATCCAGCCAGTTTGACGAGTGTCAGCTGTATTTCTTGCATACTAATGAGTACTGAGCACATCAAGGGAAAATTCTGATTATACAGTATTTACCCTGCATTTTATCATTTTGGCCACTATTCCGTTTGGTTGAAGCAGTGAGGCAATTGCACCAGCAAACTAAAGTCATCAAAAGCTTTGAAACAAGCCCAGTTTTACCATGATGTTCGAACTATTTCATTAAGTTTCTGTTTCACATATTATTGTAATCAAAGGGAATAATGGTCAAATCAAAAAACAAATTATGGATTAAATGAGTTGAAGATTGTTACATTGATGAGCAGTCTTTTATGTGAACTTTGGAAAGGCAGCACATTATTAAGAATGGCATAGTTGTTATATATGTTACATATGTGTTTCTGTTATATTATGTAGACTATATTGTTACTGTAGTTTATGAACACAAGCTACTTGATATTTTAGTATTATTTCTCTCTGTAGCTTAATAAAGCAGATGTGCTTTTTCAAGAAAACCATATCTGAGTAGGCATTGCACCCTGAAAACACAGCAGGAATATCTATCATATGTAACTGTTTCTCAGACTCTATTTATAACATCATTATTAGGACAAACGTTAGTGATTCCTATGAGGATTGGCTATATGTTTCATTTTCCACTAAATAAAGTAATTGTGGCTTCAAAACAAATTATTGTTTTACTTTCATCATTTACTTTAAAGTGTGTGTTGTGTGGAGACAGACGGGGTGGCTGTGGCTCAGTGGTAGAGCAGTTGCCTGGTGGTTCAATCCCTGGCCCTGCAGTCCCATGTCCTTGGGCAAGACACTGAACCCCGAGTTGCCCCCGATGCCGCGCCATTGGAGTGTGAATGTGTGTGAGTGTTTATCGGATGAGCAGGTGACACCTTGTACGG
>NC_045745.1:2812295-2836233 GCF_008692095.1 Etheostoma spectabile | reverse complement strand
CCACAGTGTATGAATGTGTGTGAATGTTGAATGGTTCCTGTACTTTGTAAAGCACTTTGAGTAGTCGTTAAGACACATTTACATTTACAGACGGACACAATATGAATACCACCAGGGAATTTCACTGCACACAGCAGCTAAACAAAAAAAAGATAAAGATAATGTGCAAGAAACTATACAATACTTGTCAATACACAAAACTTTGCAAGATACAATACTCTTGACAATAGCTTAAATAAATTAGGATTTTGACTGGGTATTGGTAATGCTGTGAGGTGGACATAGTGGATAGTGCAAAATTAATTAGTGCAGGTATGGGTCAGATCATTTAAAGGGGATGTATAAGTTCAGGGTGAGAATGTTTGTATTAACCTTTAGTCCGTTAAGGGGAAATGTCCTCTGTCCGGACACAGAGGGGAATGGTTGCATAGGCAGATGGCAGCTGGCAGGAAGGACATCCTGTAGCGCTCCGTGTAACAGCTGCATCAGTATCGTAGTGTAGTGTACTGGTCATATTCTCAAATGCAAATACAATGTATACAGTGCCTGTCATTGCCTGAACTTAAAGTATTTGATGCCATTCAGAATCCTCATCCTGAAAGCTGGCTACAGAAAAATGGCAGTTTTCGAAATTGGGCCATCTCAACTAGCTTGCACGATTAGACTGATCTTTGACCTGGGATTGACAGATTTAGGTTTAAAGTCAGCATCACTCAAAGCTTAGATTGGGAATATTCATATTCTTTAGAAGAGTGGAAAGAGAGGCTTTGACACAAGACACCTACTGTCCAAAGGTTTCTGAGGTGTCACCTGTCTGCCATGCTAGAACGTTCTATTGCTGTTGTTGAGCTACCTCAACCCTATTACCATTGCGTTGCTTAAATCTAGTGCAAAGGTCAGCTCCTGACCTTTGCACTTTCCTTTTTTGACATTTTCATGGATAGTTATTTTTTGGCCCTGAAGTGGTCTAGTAAGCTGTTTCTCCCAAGCTTGAGTCCCAGAGTGTATTTTTATTTCTTTTTTTTTCCAAAACGTGCAAAATCAGACCTACTTGGCACAAGTAATGCATAAAGGTGTCGTGACAAAACCACATGCACACTTCTATCCTGTGGGTTTTTTCCTGGAAATTTGTTCTCACCTATAGCTGACAACAAATGGAGGCCTCGTTTCTCAACAGCTGACAGATTGATGTATGTTTGAAAAATACATAGACTACGGCTTAAGTTTGCAAAATAGTCTTCCTGTCTGAACTTATGTTATAGCTTTCTTTTTTTACTGTAGTCGTTTAATTTCAAATCAAATGTGCTGGAGTACAGAGCCAAAACAATTAAAAGTCTATCACTGTCCAAATACTTTACACTTCAGATAACTAGAGTACAAGGCTCTGTGTGTGTATTAACAAACCATTTTGTTGTTCTCATTTTATTTTTTGCAATGGAATTGCATGAAATTAATATGCTGTTTGAGATTCACACTGGTCTGTTTCATTTTGTGTGTGATATCCCCTCCTTGTGTGCACCTTTCTGACTACAATTCTCTTGTATCACCAAACTCTAGCATCTACACTCTGTTAAATGTCACTGTTCAAGAGAAGTATGTGTCCAGCCAAGTTGGTGGTATAACAGTGACGCATAGAGGCACACGGTGTGTCCTTTTCCCATATATAGCTCTGCCAGTATTTATAAGACTGTTAAGTGAACAGGTTTAGCAGCAGCAGATACACATTAACTCCTGACTGTTAGTCAACCTACATAACATTTAATATCAAGGGTAGAGCAAAGACAGCTTATGGAGGAGTTATTACTCTTCTTAAAGGTGCCCTGTCACACAAAACTGTTTTTACTTGCATTTTTTGAAATATGTTAGGTCCATATGTTATGTTGTGAAAGTGAAAATGAACTGTTTCCTCCTCTGTCAGCTCTAGCCACTGAAAAGGAATAAGAGGAGAAATCAAGGCAATTGCAAAAGCTGGTCAGTCTGACGTCATGTTGCTTGAGCTCATTACTATTCATGATACTACTCAGCTTAGCTCATTGAATATTATGTGAACTGGCACAAATGGAGCTGAGTCTTCCTGCAGGCTTTCTATACCACGCTAGAATGGCTTGAAGGTAACCAAGGCATTGTCCATGGTAGAACTTCAGACATTACCACAGAGTAATCCCATTATTTTCAAGACGTTGGAGGTTTGTGATGTCCGTTTCAACTTATGAAGATATTACAAATGGACAACAAGTCCTCCAAACCATTTAACACATAGGTAATTTGTTTCTACATTCTAGAACAACCCATAAGAGTGTTTCATAAAGCAGGAAATACAACCTAACAAGCGTTTTCCGTCCTCAATACCTTAACGTAGCTGCCGTGGTTTTAAACAAGTCGTTTACGTTGCCTACGTCTTACTGTTTGCTCCGGTAACAATTACTAAAGTCAATACGTCCTGTAGAGCCTAACAATAAACGCAAATATGAGTGGTAATTGCTGCTTGTACAAACAACCTATTGGGTTGTCTTTCAGTGGAGGACGGTCTCCAAATGGCATACAATGAAAATCCAGGTTATTTAGTTATTACATTTATTTATTCTTAATTGAGCAGGCAACATATTTTGCAGGGTACCTTTATACACTAATGACTAATAATCAAAAGGTGTTTTGAAGTAGCAGTTATAATCCTGTCAATGGAGTGCAGTTGTTTTTGAAGTTATACCTTACACCTTTGCGTTTAAGGTGTGTTGTCATTTTTGTTTTATTGGATCTGTGTTTGTTTTCATCAGTAAAGCTTTGTGCAAAGAAATTTAAAGATTCACTTCTGTATTTTTTTCTTTAGGTCATCTTCAGGAAAGGTGAGCCCAGAGAGCGTTCGTTCAAAGGCATCCCCGTCAGAATCCTCTGAAGATAGTCATGACCAGCGTGGAAAGAAACCACCCCCAAGCCCGGGAAAGAGGGAGGAATTGTCTTTGTACAAGAAGACCAAAAGAGCAATAACAAGCAAGAAATACAGCATCTCCAAGCATGAAGCTGAAGCAACAACCCCAATTGAACTCATCAGCCGAGGCCCAGATGGACGCTTTGTCATAGATCCCGCTGATGCAGAAATGTCTGTTAAGCCCCGGCGAATTGAGGGCTTTCCTTTTGTGGAAGAGTCAGACCTCTATCCTGAATTCCGGCAATCAGACGAAGAGAATGACGATCCCAGGCCTCTGCCCCCAGTTATGGCCCCCCTTCGGCCTCACCAGATTTCCCCCATCTCCAGTCAGGAATCCTACCTGCAACCTCCAGCCTACAGCCCTCGATTCCACAGGCCCTTCGAAGGTATGACCATAATGGAGAGCAGTCGGCTCCAGGCTTCGGGGCAGATCCGAGGTTCTCTCCATCACAGGGCTTTCTATGGCTATCTAGGTCCCCATGGGGATCATGATCCCCCACCTTTTTACATGCCTGATACTAGCCCACTCAGCTCTGTCATGTCCTCCCCTCCATACCTTGCTGAAGGTCCTTTTGGTCACCCCATGATTCCTGAAGAAATGGGGGAGGGTGATTTCCCACAATATGCTGTCCCTGGTTTCCCAATTCCACTGACGCTCACCTCTTCCTCCCGTTCACCAGAGATTTGGCCGGGACTGGATTTCACCTTTGCAAGTCTGGAGGGGCCCCAGTTTATTTTTCCACCGCATCACCCTTTGCATCTCCGCCACGACTCCCCGTATCCTCCACCTCATGTTCTCCCCCTTAGTGCTTTCCAGCCCTCCTCTCTTCCCATGCCTACTTACCCAGCCGTTTTGCCACTGGAGGCCCCAAAGATCCGCTCAAGCAAGTCTCCCAGCAAGGCCAAGCCTCATGGCTCCCCAGCCAAGCATTTAGCTATGCAAGAGGCACATTTAGGGCAGCTAAGACACACAAGCCATGGTATGGGTGTGCCGGTTTTGCCTTACACCGATCCAATGGCTCACATTGTCCCTAGCACATTCAGTAGCCTGGACACACGATGGTTTGAAACAACCCCTCGTTTCAGTCCTAGACAGGCTCGTAGGATGGATTCTGGCATGCATCAGGTGGTTCTCCAACCCTCCCGACTCTCACCCCTCACCCAAAGCCCCTTTAGTTCTCATGAGGGCTCCCCAGAGATTGTAGTACGCCCCAGACCACGTCCCAGCATTGTCCAACCTCGCATACCCCCAGAGATGTCTGAGATTACCCTCCTCCCTCCTTCCACAGCCAGCTTCTCAAGGAGATCTTCCCCCTCCTCCTCACCTGCCCTGGGCCAGGGTAAAGGCAGAGCAAGTTCCAGCTACCGTTCCCACATGGCCTTTGCCACCTCTGCAACCAGCTACCCAGCTTCCCAGTCCCCATCACCCCCCATGGAAAGCAGCAACCTATTTGGGCAGATGCCATCTCAGAGGAGAACTGAGGAGGGGATCCTTCCATCTGAGCCCTCTCCACCCCAGTTGTCAGCTTCAGGGTAGGTGCATTAGGCATGCAGAGAGGGATGCCATTTTAGTCATCTGCCCCAACCCATAATGCTTTAATGTGTGAAGTTGCTCTAACATTTTGGTTACTGATGTGCTGTTTAATCCATCAGTTTGTTAAATCATCTTTATGGCAAATTAGTTTTATAGTTTAGTTGCTTAAGATGTGTTTTTTTTTTTATTTGATAGCACGTTTATGTGAAAAAAAGAGCTGTATGGTTGAGGGAAAACCATTTTGTTGTGATGATTCATTTGATGAGCTCTGGAAGTTCAGTTTAGTTTAATTTGGTCAACGCTGCTTTTCATGTCAGACATCAAGTTTGAGGTACCACCCATTGAATCTGTGAAGCATTGTTCCAAAAGTATCATGTTGAAAAATACATTGCATTTTCTAGTGAAACTATTTGTTGAATTGACAAGAAAATGCATTTGCTTCACAGATTATATTTCAGGCCTTTTGGGGCTACAGTCCAACAAGCCCCTAAAAGCCTGGGAATTTGCAGACATCACCACAAGATTGCTGTTTTTCCATCTGTTTCATGCGTTGTCTTGCTTTCAACTAACAGGAGGAATCCCATAATATTCATCCAATTGATTCCCCAGACAAAACAAACACCCATTGGTATGTCTAGCTCCAAGCCTTTGAAGATGCCTTTATCATGCAGAGGGGTGCTTTAAGAAGAGTTCATCTTGGCAGGCCCTGCGGCTCATGCTCGGCCTTAGTAACCTGACTGCATGACCAATTCTCCCTTACCTTCCAACTTCTCCGATTTTTTCCTACCCTACTTCCCCTTCCCTTTCTGTAACCCTCCTTTCCAAAACCCCTTTAATTGCCCCAAGGACAGCCCCAGGTCTGACTACCAAGGAAAGGTTGTTGGGCAAAGTGTGTCACAGGGCCTGTCCGCTTCTCATGTACTGCAATGTCTCCATCATTATGAATTATGGGCAGTATGGTGGTTCTTGATGGCTCCTGGAGTCTTACCTGCTTTGTTTTTGATTGATCTCAGCTATCTGGGCAGCGTTGTTGTGACCAGGTCCTCTACACCGCAATAGGTAAGGGTTGGATCCATGTCTGAAAGGGGGGGGTTAGCAGGTGGGACTTTTTTGATCACCTCGTCCTTTAAAGGGGAATACAAGACTTTGAGTCTTTGTTTGATTTGTTCCTTCCTTCAGTCAACACGTGTAGTTCATTTCAGTTCTTTACTTTTTCCTTTTTATTAAAGTGGCTATGCATTTTAAGTTCTGCAGTCTTTAGTACATTATGCATTCTGATATGCATATGCCATCTGTTAGCTAAAAGATCAGTTTAGAGATGTATCACCAACATAATTTCATGCTTGAGTGGTTTGCTAATTGACCACGTTCACAGATCAATCTACCTCAGGTCTACACATCCAAGTAAGACAATAACAATAAATATTTTTTAAAATATATTTAAAGCCACACTAAAGTTGTTGTGTCCTATATGTAATGGGTTTGACATCAGCCAAAAGTGACATGATTGTCAATAGAAAAAAAGAACTCTTCAGCAAACAGTTCACAATCCAACGTTATTGCAAGATATCATCATGGATGAGACCTGATCCTTCTGCTCCACTCCTGTCTTGGCTCAAGACGCCAGGTATAAGGCCTGGGTTATATGTCCCCCTTTTTTAGTAGGTCAAGTAAGAACGGAATAACTAACTGCTTATCCTGTGGCAATGGCTTTAGCTACCAAATGCATGGTGCAGGCCCGTCAATCATACAAAGGAATTGCACATGTCAAGAATTCAGTCAGTGTCTCCTTTCCTCTTCCTCTCTTGAGACCAGCGGTAAGCCTTCTCTCTTATTCGTCCATCTTCTTCAGGAAGAAATCCATTGCTGCTCGATCTTGTCCAATTTCTTATATGCTTATGCTGCACATGGTGCAGCTCTAGCCTAGCCTTCTTAGCAGTCTCTCTTGTCACTACAAGACTGAATTGATTGTCAAGGATTCCAATGAGGCTAGTCTATATCAACGACGTTTAATTTCCGGGGTTGTTTATGTGCCGCCGGAAATTCCCCCGGATGTGGATTTCTGAGGACATTGTTAACTGCTCCTCAGATCTCTCTGCAGGGTAAATCCAGACAACTAGCTAGACTAAAGTTGCACGACTAAAACAACCTTTGAACGTACTGGAATGCTGTGTGGACTGTGTGGACTAGCCAGAACTTCCTCCGCAGCGCTGTGGAGGAAGGTCTGGCAATGCGAGACTACAGTGAGGCCAACACTTCTCAGGATTTCTCTGGTCTTTACAATCAGCTGTGAGAGAGCCATGTGCAAAACATAAAGTAGATGAACGAGCATGAGTGGTGAGCGCTCCTCAACATGCTATCCCTCCAACTCACCTGTCTTAACATCCAGCAAGATGTTGAACTGACATCCAGCTGCTCCAAGCCCCTCCTTTCTATCTGTCCCTATCTGTCTGGAAGATGAGCCTAGTAGGGATTTGGAGGACCAATCTCATCCATAGAATGAATAATGTTTATAATAAAGGGCGTTGTACCACTAATTACTTCCTTTAACAAACAATAATGATTTCCATAACAAAACCACATAAGTAGTCTTAGAATAGTCATGATTTTTCATTATTAAAAGCAGTTATGCTGTTCTCAGCAGGTGTGTTCACCAATTTATTTTTGTCTTGTGTCTCTAGGTACTATATAGATTATTACAAGGTGTGGCATACTGTGTATTTCTTAAATAATGTCTATGTGGACATCCACATAGACATTCTTTAAGAAATAGACATTGTCAGATGATCACTTTATAAAACGCTCTTAGCATTCTTCTCAAGCGTGA
This sequence comes from Etheostoma spectabile, assembly GCF_008692095.1. Lineage (NCBI taxonomy): Eukaryota > Metazoa > Chordata > Actinopteri > Perciformes > Percidae > Etheostoma > Etheostoma spectabile. The sequence continues at coordinate 2,828,946 of NC_045745.1, read as the reverse complement.
CACATTCTGCCATTTATATATTTTTACAGATGATTGTAGTATATGACACCAAGTGAAAAATATTTTGGACCTTAATCTCCCAATAAATATTTTGCAAGATTGGCATTATGGCATTATGACGTCAACAAGCTGTGTGTCCACTGGGAGTCATCATTCACTGCTCTTTTTTTGCATTAACAGTGAAGCACAAATGCTGTTGCATGTTCCTGGCAGTGATGAAAGCTTAGCATGTGTAAAGTTCTCAGTGCATCAGTTTTAAGAATTTAAAAATATCCCAGCTTTTGTCAAAAATGCACCAGATTCTTAGCGGGTTTTAAGCAGCAATAGAGCAGTAGCAGGAGCCATGACCAGCACTTCCGGCAACCATCTCTAATTTGAATAACTAAAAGTAGTTTCCTGGTGGACACATGGCCTTAATCGCCTGTATAAAACATCTGTATAGAGCACAAATCAAACTAACTACTGTAAATATATACAATTGCACTTGTAAGTTTGGACTGCAGAACAGTTCTCACTACCAAGTGCAGCAAGTGTCCTGCCAAAACAGCTTCTTCTTTTTATGCTAAAGAACAAATATTTTGCCAAGGGCTTGCAGATGGGGAACACAGGGGCTTGATGACCCCCCCCCCCCACCCCCTTATTTTTATGTGTGAGTGAACTGCCCAAGTGCTTTTGAATGTATTCCCCTTTAAAGTCGTGTTCCATGTGCAAACTGCCATGCATGCCATCGCTAAATATTGCTCCTCCGTTTCAAAAAAAAAGGAAAAATTATATTGATAAATTATTGTTACATTTGTTGTCCTAGTGCTTCGCTTTTCTTTGGCTTATTTTTCATTATGTGACTGTTCCCGAGTAGTCATTTTCCCCTCCCGCCATCTCTCCCCCTGTCAGCATGGTGAAGCCCATTGTAGACAGTATCCATGTCTATGAATACATATTGATGATGCTTTGTTGCTCAGCTGTGATTCTCCCCCTCTACTAACAACCTTCGGTTTCTCTCTGCAGCCACGGTGGGAAGATGGCCTATCTGTTATGCTAATTGTTTTCTGTGCCTTGAGAGAACCAAGTGTGTGTTTGTGGCAGAAATCTGTGGGCTGCCAAGTCATAAGTGCCTCAATGAATGGGAGGGATGTCTGTGCAGTCGTTAACAGCTGAGAAATACTGGATACACTCAACACCAAGGAAACATTTGCATCTGTTATTTTCAGAGCGGGATAGATTCATTTATAGAAGAAGTATACAATCTGCAAATATATCAATTGAAAAGTCTTGCTTACATGTTGTTCAAAATAGTATTCTCTTCTATTTCCCTCTGAAACCAACAGTGTAAGTCTTTTAAAATGTTCTTCTCAAAAATGTTACTCGCTGTTCTAATCTGCACCATGAGGTAAATAGAAGGTTCCAGGGGTCATGTAATACTTAACTTTGCTCTGGATAAAGGTTGTTTGGATCAATTTGAGCAAAATATCTCAAATGACCCTGAACGGCAATGCAATTTCAATGTGCACAATTCAATATCTACAGTACCTTCTGGATGTATTAATGTGTCTTGTGAAACATAGGCATCATTGACCTAAACATAACTAGTAAATACAGATGGTGTACATGGTTTTGGTAGTAGTAGAATTAATGACTTTATACTTAAAACCTTTGAAAAAGTTTTTTCTGGAGTTCCGATTTCAGCTCTTTGGGTGTGTCTCATATTGATCCTTTGCCAATGTGCTGCACCTCTTGCTTAGCACGACCCGTGCTGTTTTGAGATTGTGTGGGTTTCTGGTTCTGTTGCACTCCGTAGTGCAGAAACACAGTCCACTGACTATGTTTGGCCTAGAGTTACCCGTTTTCCCCTCTCTCTGCTCTTCATCCAGAAAACGCCGAGGTGCGCCGAGTGCCCTTTCGGGGTCTGAGAGGATTGATGCACTGAGATACCAACGTATTAAAAAGGCCAAGAAGATGATGATGAACAACAATAACTCCAAGTCCAGAAAGAAAGCAGGTATGGTCCCTGTTCCTCTGTTTTCACTTCTAACGCAGTGATATTTTTTTAATTTGCTAGCAGATAGTCCACACTAAAACTGGTAATACTATTTATAATGTAATGGGATGCCTATACTGTGATTCCAAATGGATTTGTGAAGCATCAATTTTGTGTCAGTCAGTAGAAATAAGAAAATTAAAACTCTGTCGACTCAATTAAACCTCGAAAAAGCAGCACGGTGACCCAATGGTTAGCCCTGTGGCCTCACAGCAAGAAGGTACCAGGTTCGATCCCTGGTCATCCCGGGCCTTTCTGTGTGGAGTTTGCATGTTCTCACCTTGTGTGTGTAAGTTTTCTCCGGGTACTCCGGTTTTTCCCACCACTACAAATATGTTGACCTCCCTCTCTACCAAGCTGAGGTGAGCGTCTGGCGCTGTTAGGCTGCCATGCATCACCCAGGTGGGTGCTACACATTGGTGGTGTTAGAGAGTAGTCCCCCCCACCCCCTGAAGCGCTTTGAGTGTCTAGGATAAAGCGCTATATAAATGTAATGAATTATTATTATTATTACTAATATTCATATTATTACAATGCAGTCAGTACTGATTTAGCATGGCATTGTGAAAATGTGTTTACATTTCTAAAAAAAACCTTTAAAGGAGTACTCCCCTCTGTAATTTTGCTATGCAATTACATCTTTGAAATTGGGGGGACTCACAAGAGGCTGACGAAAAAGAAAGGTCAAAGTCAACTAGTCTGGCTATTGTTCAAGTCCTACATGTCCTGCATTTGTCATATAGCCTAGCTTATTTTATTAACCTAACCTCGGTACAGACTGGAGATGTAAATTACAAGTCACTTTGCTAATTGAAATCCTTTTGTTCAGGTCTATTCAAAGATTTGTAGCCACTGACTTTGTATCGTAGTTGGTTCCATTTTTTTCTGAGCTAAGTGAACGCATCACACTTCAGTACATACAACACTAGGTGAACATTAATATCCACACAAATCCTCCCCCAGAAGAGCAGATGTCATTTCCTGTTTTGTGTTGCCTTTGAGGAAAAATGGTGAAAGGTACAGTTTTGATATTTTGGTTACATCTCAGATTAAAGCAATGGTTTGACATTTTAGGAAATGGGCTTATTTCATCCTTGCCAAGAGTTACAGTAGAGGAAGAGAACGTTACCACTCTCATCTGTATGCTCAATATTTCACTAGAGTCAGCAGGCTTCAATCAGCTTAGCTTAGCTTAGTGGAAAGACTGAAAGTATCTGTACATTTTATCAATTAACTTGTCACATACTGTATCATTCGTTTGTTTAATCCATACACACACACACACACACACACACACACACACACACACACACACACACAGAAATTTAAAAACGTCTAGTCATGGTTTTATGGGGAGTCGAGTGCTGGAACTATTTCTTGGCCGGGACAGTGACTTCCTGGAGCTTTGTCGTCACCATGAGGTTGCACGGCAACCGGCAAAGACTCCAGGAACTAGTGAGTTTAAGAGGTGCTGGTAGGTGGATATGTTATATTTGGACGGAGCCAGGCTACTTGTATCCCCATGCTTTTACTTCATGCTAAGCTAAGCTAATCATGTGCTGGCTGTAAATTCATTTTATATTTAGTTTACAAACCTGAGAGTTGTATTTTCTCATCTAACTTTCTGAAAGAAAGCAAATGAGTATGTTTCCCAAAAGAATATTTTCTGTTTAGAATAACTGCTGACAGACACACTGAACACTGAACAAAGGTACACACATACAACACACATTCCCTCACTTCTGCCTCATCCAGAAGTAACAGCATTACCTCAGGCAAGTCACACACTGTTTTAATTTATTGTAATGATTTCACATATCTTGGTAAAATGAGATGGTGGTGGAGCAGGAAATGAGTGTGAGTGGGACTATTGTACAGTGTTGCCTGTAAACATGGTGGCTATGACCTGCCTTCCATCGCCCCTCCTCCAGGTGTCACCACCTCTCAGACCCAACAGGCCTACACCTCTCAGGTACTCCAGCCCGAAGAAGCTCTCTACCTCCGCAAGAAGAAGAAACGGCCCATCCTCTATGACCCATATACTCGCTTTTCTGCTCTGCTGTACCGCCGCCCACCCAGGGAGGACCAGAAGGCTATTTTGGCCAGCATGGACAACATAGACCTAGACCATGCAACCCTCCTCTGAAAGGTCACAACCATATGCCCTCATTCCAAAATAGCACTGGCTACATACCAGATGGTAAAAAAACAAAGATGATTGTCTATAAAGGGGAAAAGCTCTAAATTTCAGCGATTGGGTTCTGTAGTTACGCCCTTGGTCAGTTCAATCCGCACTAGTAAGCATTCTGCTATGTTCAATCTGTGATGACAGAAAAGTTACCCCGAACAATCATATCAAGAATACACAAAAAAATACATTAATGATTGTGTGAAATGCTGGTCCCAATTTGCTGTTAGTGATGTAAAGTAGCAGCATTTGTAGATTGGAATGGCATCACAGAGTGTGTCCTGGTTCCAAGGCTTTCCCTCTGAAAACAGTTCAGTATATTTTGACTACTGATTGGGACAATCTGTGTATGCTTAAATCCAGTAGTATTCCTTCAAAAAAAACATGTTTAGACTGTTAGCGGTTTAAATCAAAATGATAGTTGCCACAATTTTCAAAAGTTTTACTCCAGTGCAAAAAAAAAGGAATTAAAAAAGAGGCAATACAGTACATGATTACCAGCTCCTGTTTTCCCCATTTAAAATCAAAAATAATATACTGTAGTTTTCCCACTCCAGTGTTACCGTACTTAATTTCAAAGGCTTCTCCAGACTAACATCATGTTTATTGTGCTGAGCCAATCACCCCCCTTCCCCATCCCAAAAAATGCCCTGCGGGTCTCCGTTTACAGCACCTTCCATCGTATCCTCTCCGCCAGCAGCGTCTCTAATCTGCCGAAAAACTCGCCTCACAAATATGAGTGTTCTCACTTCCTACCAAGTATACCTCAGAGCACAGGACACGAACGAGACCACACAACCACCAGGATCAGCCAGCAGAACAAACTAGCCTTTTTTTCATGTCATTGTGTTCCACTTCCTTTCTTCATAATGACACATTATAGTTTTTCTTTGCTTTTCCTTTCTTATATGCACTTCTAGTTTTTTACAGTAGGTGTGCATAACTCAGTTTATTTATCTCTCAGTATGATAATTCTGTCACATACAACTCATCTTTTCTGCTCTGTCAGAAATGACCAGGACTGACAAACAGAAACACAACCTTAAACTACTTTACTCAGCCTACTGAGGGAATTCTATTGACTTTCACTATATCCAATTACTTATTGAATAGATGTCATTCAGCAGGGAATGCCACAGGGGCTTACTCTACATTTGCATTTCACACTCTTATAACAAAGATGAACAGGCGCAGTGAAAAGTGTTAATTCACTTGCTTTGAATTATTCTTTATGAAGTCATTCAAAGTCATTCAACCGCTTTTAATTAACTGCTCTGTCTTTAGCTTCTTGTATCTTGTATTGTTTGCACTGGAGCAAAATCTGGTCCATTTCCTTAGATTTGTGTCTGCTTCTTTACATATCTTCCATTTTCTCTTCTTTAGGTAGTTTAGAGAGTTCCAAATCCTAAGAACTTAGTTATGCCAAAAAAAAAGTAAACAACCATAGAGGAGGATAAGATTTTGTGACATAGTATTTTAGAGGGCATAAAAAAACAATGGCTTTGTTTGGCCTTAATGAAGCTTCTGGTCGGTTGCCTGACTCACGTCTAATTTCTATTTCTATATTTACATTTTTTTTTATGTGTGTGTGCATGTGTAATTACCTGCCTCTTTGTATTTTGTCTCTTTATGTGCTTGTCATTTCAAATGGAAATGCTGAAGAAAATAGTAAGTGGCGTTGGAAGCAACACACAGAGAGCCAAAAGTTTTTATTGTATGCTACACTGGTTTAAGCAGATTTGTTAACATTTGGCCCAGTTTTACTTTGAAAGAGTCCAGTGATTGACATTACTTTTGCCTGTCTAACTTACATGGAAATGTAGACACTAAGGGGCTAAAATTTCTTTTTTATTGGATAAGTAAAAGAAGTGCCATAACATCCGAAACTACTACTTTATCACACATGCTGCAACTCAATCATGTTTTAGGTTCAACAAAGGATTGGTGTGTACTGTAACAGTTTTGTTACTGTTTCTTTGTTTTGTTTTTTCCTGTTTTGCTCAAAAGGTGCTCAATTTCTTCAGAAGTTGTATTCATTCATAGATGTTACAGTAACATATCTTGGGCTCCTAATGTGAAATGAAAGCTGTTCTGCTGAAGTATGTTTGGAGGCGTTTTGCTCATGTTATGTTCTTTTTATGAACTTATGTATTTGTGTCTTTGTGGTTTTGAGCAGATTCTGACAACTCCAACATGGTCTTCTAAAATCCACCACATGTTAAGTGACTAAATTCCATTGCTTGATTAAGATATTTCCACAATGAATGCTCAGTGCTTAGCGGCGTTAAGCTTACAAAACAATCTGCTCTGACAACCGACCTCTCTTCTCATATTTAATATTTAAAGTGCAGGAGGAGTGAAGAAGACATATGTGATCTATTTCATAAAACAGGGAATAATAATAATTTTTAAGAAGTGATCATACATAAATACATAAATAATACTAATACCATGACCATATCCATCATATTGGAATAAAGTTAATACATGCATCCTACAGATGCATTAGTGTTGCTTTAGAAGTTAAAAAAGCAGCATTTTTAGTATAGAAGCTAGTGCCTTTATGAATTATTATATCTCCAAGGTTGGAACAGCTAACAGTGAAGTATGACGCCTATGTCAACATTATTGTGGAAATAACTTTGAAATACAATTTATACATTAATAATATATTATTTTAATGTAACATATGTAACTACAGTGAAACCTTACTCTGTACATCCAAAGAACAAAGTCGGCATCGATCATTTCACTAAGAATGAAGAGGCATGAGAATGCAAGTAGAACACCCAGATCATTGGTCATTGGCCATTCTTCACCAACTTCAACATTACCAATCCTCAACCAACTTCAACGTTACCAATCCCCAACCAACTTCAACATTACCAATCCTCAACCAACTTCAACGTTACCAATCCCCAACCAACTTCAACATTACCAATCCCCAACCAACTTCAACATTACCAATCCCCAACCAACTTTAACATTACCAGTCCCAACCAACTTCAACGTTACCAATCCCCAACCAACTTCAACATTACCAATCCCCAACCAACTTTAACATTATCAATCCCCAACCAACTTCAACGTTACCAATCCCCAACCAACTTCAACGTTACCAATCCCCAACCAACTTCAACATTACCGATCCCCGACCAACTTCAACATTACGATCCTCAACCAACTTCAACATTACCAATCCCCAACCAACTTCAACGTTACCAATCCCCAACCAACTTCAACGTTACCAATCCCCAACCAACTTCAACATTACCAATCCCCAACCAACTTCAACGTTACCAATCCCCAACCAACTTCAACATTACCAATCCCCAACCAACTTCAACATGTGATCAATGAGAGGTCCTGCCCTCCACTGTGTGTGTGTCTGGGCAGGACCTAGATTAATTACTATGAGCTTTTTAAGACACTAACTGAGAGCGGAGAGGGCATCACATCATACAGGAAGTGTTTGAGCACTGGTGTCAAACAGAGGCTCTTCTTGCAGCCCAAGGTGCTAAGCGAACCATAATGTAATGTAAATGATTACAAATGTATCTTCCATTTTCACAACTGTGTAATTGCTGTATTGTTGTATTTTATTTATTTTTTCCAATGAGCCTATGTTTAAAAGATCGGTGGTTGGAAGGCACTTGTTGGAGTGATGGTTGGATTCAAAATCACACTGAAAGAGAAACAATGACCTCTTCTTCCATAAAAGCCTTTTTTGTGGCATACCTACAGTGATATTTCATTTATTAAGGCACTCTGATGTTCTCTAAGTCAAATATGTAATTATAGAAAGGTATTTTTCAGATGTAAGAAGAAGAGGGCCATAGTTTTCTTTCAAAAGAACATTTTTGTTTATTGACTGTTTCATTCCAGATGTTTGTGTTGCTGTGGGCCATCTTAGCAGAGCTCTGAAGAGGAGTTTACTGAATGAATGAAGTCACTCTGTGGGTTTTGTTGAAATACTTTGGCATTGTACTTTCTAGGCCTAGGGGACAGAGGCCACTGCATGTAACACTGTGTATGAAAAGGCAAGGAAAACACACTTAAGGGACGGTTTGATTAACATCAATTAATTTATCAACCAGGACTAGAATGACTATATTTACATGGCTAAGATACGAGCCAGATGTTGCTGTTAGGTAAGTTTAGGGATCTGAGATTCCCTACCAGCAGAGCATTTCTAACCAATTATTCCAAAGCAGGCACTATTTTCTACCAATGATGACGTTCTAGAATGGAATCAATGTAAGATCAGTAGAATAGATGTTAAAGTTGACAACATCCTGTGAAGAGTTTAAATTTAAAACAAAACTAAGTGTATTAACGATAGGGTTAGCTTGTAATGTACACACTGTACTGTACCAACATACTGTTGCTGTCTGCAGAAACCTTATATCTCCATATTTGTCTTTTTTATGAATCAATGCCGTCGGACACCCTTAATGTCTGTGGGTTGTACAAGTATTCATATATTTATTGAAATACAATAGTAAAATGTTTTTACTTTAGCCTTTTTTCATTTCCTGAAAAACAACCGTTTCGGACATACAAGGTTTTCACCAGACAGCAATTATATTTTCCAAATATACATACATGTTGTATAGTTTGTTGAGGAATTAACTTTACAAATAATTGCAAACATCTGCGAAATCATAACTGATGCACTCTGCCAAGCAAACATGTTGTAATTAGTCCACATTTAAAATAAACCAAAACACCGCCAGATGTGGAAAAAGACCTACAATAAATTCACATTATTTAGGGAAATTTGTAGATGTAATTAGTACATACAATATATTGAAATATGGAAAAAGAAAAAAAAAAAAGAAATTGCATACTTGATCAAAATTGGTCAATGACTGGTCAATGCAGTCACACAAATGAAAAATATACCGATTTCAATACGGAAATAGTTGTTATGTAGATGTGAGCAGAGTGGAAAGAGTCAGCAGAAACAAACATGGTGAGCCTCTGCGTTTGGGGAACCCACATTCAAAATGCTAAGCTAACTGAACTAAAGCCCTGCAGTGTACATTGTAAGGTTCAGCGGTTGGGTTTTGAATGGAGAGAGAATGAATGCATTGAAAACTTAGTACACCAACAAAACCCTGAAAATTCAAAGTCACAAGACAGCTCTTTAAAGCAGCAGTGGTGGGAAATTGTAGCTTTGTATGACTGTGCAGTTTTGTCATCACCAAGGGCTTTAATGAGACTTATGTGAAGTAAAACCAGTGTGAGCTGGACGGTGAGACATCCTAACGAGGCTGAGGGCGAGGTCAGACCTGCCTCAACAAAGAAGTACTGTATACCTCTTAATGTGCCACTGAGAAGTGTGTCCATGTACATAGTGTATTGTGAAAGATATTTGCATGGTATGAACATTTGTACGCTACTGACTAAAATGGGGAATGGCCACTACCTGAGCAAACGTGCTGTGGTTGTTAGGTGTAACAAAAGCATGACAACATGTTAAGTCCCAAAGGAAAGCAGTAAGGCTCTTTAAATGATAGAACCCCCTGCTCTACAGGCAGACACAGTCCCAATGTTTGAAATTTGACCATTATGGCAGTTTTGGCCACAGTAGTGTTGACATGCAATAGAAAGCACATGCCATGCGGTTAGATACGAGGATTTGAAGCGGTTCCAACACCCAGAATTGTTTTTAGGTGATTTGGTAATTAGGGCAGGAATATTTGCTCTATACTACTTCTGTGATGTCTATTAATTGTTATTTTTTATAGTACATGTTAGGTGAATGAATGTTACCTCACAAACTGTAGTATGGAATGAAAAGAAATCCATTTTGATGCTCTAGTTGCACCTGCACCGAAGAATTGTTGGATGTGCAATTTTTTTCTTTAAAAAAAGATGCTTTAGTTGTCAAATTGCAGTCTGACTTGTTAAGTGCAGTACATAGATGTAAACTTGTACCCAAGCTCAGAATTATATTACAGACTATGTACCATGATGAGGGTAACTCTACTGTCATATGAGCCCCCACTAGTGCAACACATTTAGAGATGATTCACAGTTGATAGTACTGTACAAGCCTCTGAAATAGCTTACAAATGATTATGTTTGTGGTGTCTGACGAAAGAGCGTGGCACAGTTTTCCTCACTCGTTAAAAGAAAATCTCAGTACTGTATCACTCTTGACTCTTGAGCAGAGGAGAACCAGACGTTCTGCTCTGGCTTTACACATTTTGAGATGCATTAAAAGAGACTTCTCATCGTGTTGTTGACGTGTTGAGCAGGCTTTTATCCCATACGCTAAGAGTGGAGAACCTCTGGTGCTAACACATGCCGCACGAGTACAAAGATTTCGTTGCCACCATATTTACTACATTTAGTTGCTCTTGAGATGCAACTCTCTGAACCAACTAGACATGATACCTAAAACTGCCATATTATTTTCCTTAAAAAAAATTAGCCCAAATGAGCATATACGCGTGTGTTGTGACATGGGGTTTAATCATATCACTGAGATCATTGAGATATCTGTGAATAAATAAACATATTGCTTTATTGGCTCTTGGCCAGAACTGACAAACTCCCAATATTATAAAAGTGCAAATTGATACAGTGATAAAGTCAAATAAAAACACATGACTCTGCCTTTCAAATGAAATAAAAGCTGAAAAGCCAGTGAAATCGTAAATAAATGACTAAATAAAAGACTCTTGCGTCACCTTACTGGCAGGAAGGATGCTCTGACGCAGAGACCTTAATCTAAATGTGACACAAAGCCGAGCCCATCTTAAATCAGTCATCGGAGAAGTCCAACACACTGCAGATACTTACCACCAGTGTATCGCTACGGCAACATGTATTGAGAGCCAATGTATCAACTTTTGTCCAAGCTTGTGTGTACAAAAAGGCATTACAGATTTGAGATTTAGAAAGCAACGTTTTGTTACACTGTGTAAATAACATCTCAAATAGGCTTACCTTGTCATATATATTTTTTGTAGAAGAAAATATGATGAACATTAACTATATACAAGAGTGAGTGGGAACCGAGTAGTGTAGGGTCTGCTTCAGTGACACATTATAACATGATGTAACAGACCAATGTCTATATGTGAGTGATGGAAATCTTCTAAATGCTAGAAACTAGTTAAAGAGTTTAATATTATAGAGCCAAGAAATATAGAGAAAAAAATCTATATGAATAGATATAAATATATTGTCATGAAACCAAAATGGTTATATGAGTATCTATATTTGGGGACAGTACTTGTTTTCAAGAATGTATAAGTCTATATTCTATTATTTTTATATCCATTTGTTGCTCTATAATGTAGCAATGCAAAATCATACACACAGTAGAGAATATGTCTGAGGTTTTTAAGTTGTGTACAAAACAAAAGAGAATGGTGCACCAACATGGCTGTCACTACTGTATATCTCACTGTCCGTTACCCAGAGACTCTCAGAGAATGACACAGCAAACTAGTTATTATAGCAATGTCCATTTGGTGCAAATAGCAAATTTAATTGTTGAATTCTCTGTGGGCCATCATCTTACCACACGTAACATTGGTCCTTTCCGGGACATTGATTAGCTCCTCGCTGTTTATTTACTTCTTGATTTTTTTTTAATTTTTTTTTTTTTACTCGGCTGGCTTCTGCAGTCACACATTCATCTTTTCAAAAATATATTTTTGGCCTGAAAGAATGGTGAGAAACTTTTTCTTTTCTTTTTTTTCTTCTTACTATGGTGCTCCCTTGCAATCTGTATCACAGCAGAGCACATAAATATAACTGTATAATCATCTAATTCACAAACTGTGCAGATAGAAATGTTTCACGTCGTATATTTACAGTATGTATGTAACAGACACAGTGCTTCATGATGCTTTGAACTGACATAAGGGGATCCAAATGGTTTTTTTTGGTTTGTTTAAGTTATAGGCAGAAGCATGTGCAAGGTAATATGGACGTTCTGTTGCCTTTTGCTCAGAAGTGGAGTTTGAGCATTGCAGCAGCTGCTAAACGTTGCCCCAGACATTGGTGACATCCAATTCAGTGCTGTACATTGCCAAAAAACAACAACACGTCATATACATTCTGACACTGGTGCTATTTAAACACATCTGTGGTGCTTTATTTTTAAGTTAGATATTTCCTTGCTCCAGACAAAATGTAGCTACACAATCCTGTACTGTACTGTAGGAGGCTGTTTGGCCAGTCAGTCAACATTTGATCTGGGTCGGTTCATGTGTGTAGATAGTTCACTTTGACTGCTGTTGTTTCAGGGAATACACAGATCAGATAGGACTAACATTTTGAGTGGCAAATTCGAAAGCAAGGAAATCGAAAACGACATTCATTTGAAGATACGTGTCATCATGATTTTTCTCGGGGTTGAGTTTGAAAAGTTGCTCTTCTTCATTTCGGTCTCACAGTGCTTCGATGTCATGTATTGGTGGTTGCAAATAGTATCCACACATTGTGTTCGGTGCTGAGTGAACAGATATGCTCACCATGACTTTTGATACGGAATTCATCTTAGACATTCAGATCCCTCCCAAGTCTTTCTATCAGGTCAGGTTAACATAGTAACTCCTCCTGCAGGTGCCCTTTTATCCTACAGTTTAAGCAACATGATGACAGAGGGAGGGAGTGGAACTCAGATTTCTACTCCCCTTCTAGTAGAGATGGTCCGATACTAGGGGTGGGAATCCCCAGACGCCTCCCGATACGATATCACGATACTTATGCCACGATAAAATATTATTGCGATTTTAAACATATTGCAACAATCTGCGATATATTGCAATTTATCACCTTTTTTCCAACTTCAAATTTTTCCCGATTTCAAATGATGCCCCCAAGTGAAAACTTTGTCATCATGTGTTTTATCTAAAAAAAGATAACACTTCAATTTTATTGCTGCAAAATGGGATTGTCAAGCAGACAAACTGACCAACACATGTATAATAAAATATCGATACTTGGCGCCTGTGTATTGATACAGTATTGCCACTGAAATTATCGCGATACTATGCTGTATCTATTTTTTTTCCCCCACCCCTATCCAATACCACTTTTTGCTTCCAGATACTGATTACGTATCGGCCGATACCAAGTACTGATCCAACCAGTGTTTAATATATTTTATTATGTTTTACCAACAGTATACTACTATCCCTGTATGGATGGAATTTGATTTCTATCATTGTTGTACGGTCTGGCTCAGGTTAAACTCAGAACTTTCTTTTATTATCCAGTTTGACAGTCAAATAAAAGAAAAAGAACACAAATAAACTTTAAAGTAGATTTTCTTTGTGGCTAAATTACGTGGCATCATAAGTACCAGAAATTATCGGAGGCAGTTCCAACACTGTTATTGGTATCGGAACATCTCTACCTTCAAGTCATTAGGACTCGTTACGCAGCCGAGCTACTCCAAAAGCCACCCCTAGATGGAGGTTGTTGCTTATACAGGACCTGTATTGTTATTGTGTTGTTTGAAGACCGGAGAAAGCATTGAACTATTGTCTTATAAAGATGCTGTTTAAAACTACTCTTTGGAGCCTCTATACATGAAAACTGTATCTTTATGTACAAGTGACATGACACTGATTATCTCTTGTTTTTGTTTCATCACAAAATGCAATACAAGTGGAAGAAGAACAAACTGAAGTTGTCTCCTATTAATTGTTCGGTCTTCCTGAGACGTGTAGAACTGAGTTACAGACTTCATTTTTTAATGGGGTTTTTGTTATCATGACCCTCTGAAAAACTACAAAAACGTGTGGGTGTGTTCACTGTTAGTAGACAACTCAGTACCTCAAAATGTCTCTACATGGAAATATTTAGTCCAGATATTTAACTATTCACTTTTTTATGTTCACCATCTCTGAGAAGTCAGTACTCATGATGCTTTTTATATTTGTTGGCACAAACACTAACAAGAATGTATGGCTATTGTAATTCCTGCTCACTTCCACTCTTCCTAAAATTGAAGCTTTTAAAGCAAACTGTCGGTTTTTTGTATTTCAAATGTCTTGGTATGCTTGTTGTAGTTGTATATTCATAATGGTGTATATTACATCAGTTTTTATTTATTAAAATGTTTAAATTTTCTAAGATGACTTCATGTTATTGAGCAAAGTGGTATCATTTGATGCACATTGCATAGATATAGAGGTATTTTCTCTGCATTGTGTTAAAGGGCCATATCAGTGTTTTTTAAAATCTTTTTCCTACTGTTTCAGGCCGCTATTGATCTCCATTCATTTGATTTCTCTAAAAATTTAAAATAATTTAGCAGACTGCGTGGACTCTTAGGACTAATGTAAGTATGACAAAAGGTTTCAAGCATCAACTTATTAATTATTATAAAGACCAATGGATATGGATCCATTGGAATGTAACATACACTTATCTAAAACACAAAATTAAGTTCTGCAAAGTTGTGTCATGAATGTGATTTAAAGTAAATGTGACAAAGCATTCAAAACCGCTGGTATGGTCCTCAAAGCAATCAACATCAACATTTGACTAGTGAAAACTGAGATGAGAACAAAAGTCAGCTCCTAGTATTAATAATTACATGGATTTCTGACTTTTCTTCTGGCCCCATCATCAGATCATCATCACTTTCAGCACTTTGGTTTATGATCAAATACCTGCAAAACCCAGGACATTCCCATAAGCCTCGGCTGTACTTTGTGTTTAGTGCCTGGTGAACAATCAGCATGTTGCCATTGTCACCGTGAGCATGTTAGCATGCTGACATTAGCATTTAGCTCACAGAACAGCTGTTCATAACTCCAGCTTCTCAGAACCACTGGCTGTTGTTTTTATCTTGGAGTGGTATTGTACTGGGATCAAAGGTAAACGTTTAGCTGTATATTATAAAGAAGAAATGCATAATTTCCATCATCAAAATATGAATTATTCAGAAGTGTACATTGTGCACTATGTAGGCTGCAGTTAAAATGCCTATACGGCCTGATTTAAGCCACATCATGATATTGTGATGGAAAAGTCTCACTTAGCACTATGTAGTTAGCATGGGACTATATTGATAAATTACACTCCTCTAATCTGTTTTGGCTGAACTGATCTGATCCAGTTACTTTGCATTGAGCTTGGTGTTTTGGCACCAGTTTCTTTTATTATTAGTTATTCTTTTAGACTCCCTAAAATATGTGGGTATATCTGCAAATGTGGACACTGACATCAAAACCCCCGTGCTAGTGTAAATGTTCACTTTATCCTTAAATTCATTCAGCCTTTTTTTATGCTCAAGAAATCATTGATGGGCAGCCCTCATTCACAATGAGACCAAATGAGACAAAGACAAACATAAAACAACATTAAAAATGAATTTGAATTGATTCCAAAGGAATGAATTAAACTATAATTTTCTGTGGAATATCCTTTGAGGAAGGTTTTTTTAAGACTGGGGGTTCCATTACAGCTTATTGTATACACACACACACACACACAAACATATATATATATATATATATATATATATATATATATATATATATATATATATATATACTGTATACATAAATAAACGGTTTTGTTGCAGTGCATGTTGTCTCAATGTAGATTGTTCAACACAGCAGACCAGCGGCTCCTACTCTCGCGAGATCTGCGGTTGCTTAGCAATTGACGTCAACAGCTCGATTGATGTAACTAACACCAGTACAACTAGAACTGTAAGGATTCACGAATTTTATACTGACTTTTCCATTCATATAATGGAGGTAAGTGCTCTTCTTCAGGGGTTTGTTTATGTGCATTGAGTATTAACGTAATGTCAAACTTTTAACATGGTTGGCTAAGTGCTCTGTAACAAGTTATTGTCAACACAATTAAAGTTAATGTAGCAAACGTTAATTTGGCTATTATCACGTATATTACTAGAGCGCGTGGCAAGTGAAATAACTAGCTATTACTATTAGCATGTTTGCTAACGTTAATTTCACCACCCTGTCTGTATTAATTTAGCAAAACCTACTTTAAGTTCAAATACAACAAACTTGAAAATGGGCCATTAGGTAGCTAGCTAGTTAAGTAACTTTGTGTAATAATATATTTCACATAACATTAACGTTACCTGTTAGTTATTTGTGGAAAGAGCCTTTCATTGGGACAGAAAAAGGAGCCGGTGTTCTGACGGTTTACTGCCTTGAATTATGTGGTTTTGTGCATTTTCGTCAATACTTTAAATATGTTTTTGATTACAAACCGAGTAAAGTGTACGGTAAGAAAATAGTGAGCATAGTTTGATACTTTATTATAATATATTTAGAGGTAGGGGTAACATAAACAATGCTCATACGCATGTGCAGAAGCACATCTTGATAGGAAGCACATATGGACAGAAGACGTGTTGTGCCAAAAGTGATGGTAGCCTTTCCCTTGTAACTGAAAGGTTGTTTCTGCTT
>NC_045745.1:2812219-2812285 GCF_008692095.1 Etheostoma spectabile | reverse complement strand
TGATTGAATTTATATTTGACATATTATATCCCACCCACAACTTTTACCTGTTGAATACTGAGCAAT
>NC_045745.1:2803523-2812209 GCF_008692095.1 Etheostoma spectabile | reverse complement strand
TCCATGAAAGGCAATTTTGCATTTAGTTAAAGGTGATTGCAGGTTGTTTCCATCCCCAAAATGACTTGATTTAATGCACGAGGGTTATATCTGACGGATCATAGCTCACCCAGAACATCATACCTGTTGAAATACAATTAAAGGCTCACTATCAATCTTCCCACATGTTAACACACAGTCTGTGGCTCTGCTGTGTTTCCAGGAGACAAAGCCGGTAGGAGAAGACATGTTTGAGTCCTTGGAGGAGTTCCACATGGTCCTCAATGAGCTGGCCGGGGACAAGAGCATGGACAAGGTCCGGGTGGAGTACGAGAAGCTCATACATGCACTGAAGAAGTCCCGAGAGAATGAGAAGAGGCTCATGTCGAAATGCAGAGAGCTGAATGCAGAAGTTGTGTCCACCTCGACAAAAGTGGCAGCTGCCCTGAAACTGTCCCAGGATGATGAGACAACCATAACTTCACTAAAGCGGGTATACTACCAGAACATGAGGGGCTACAGCCGCGGTGTCAAACTCAGTTTCACTTAGGGCCAGACATGTAGTGTATTGCTTTTATTTATCCAAAAAAGTAAATACCTTTGAATGTATTATTACATGTGTCATATAGTCTTCTCACTTACAGTGTGGTCAACACAAAGCCCTTAAAAAAGTCAGCAAACTTTTTTTTACTTTAGCCATCATAGAATTTAGCAAATCAAGCAAATCAATTTTTTTTTATTATTATTAAACTAAGCTACCACACAACTAAATCGCAGCAATCTGTTTCACAGCCTGAATATGAAAACTCTGCATCTGGAGGAATTTCTGAGTCTCAGTGTCGCGTGAATTGCAGTTTGAAAAACAGTTTCCCGTCTTTTTCCCCTCAGATTCTATTAACTCTATAATAGTTTGTTAAAATGTTCTTTTGCCTACATTGTAGGAGCTGGACAAAGCTTGGAAAATGGTTGATGCTGCACATAATAAAGAGAAGAGGGACAAAGAGGCCATCAATACTTTAAAAGAAGAAGTTGCCAACCTAATGAAAATGGCTGAACAACAAGCTGGCTTCTCTACGGACCAAGAGCAGAGGTGACCCATTTGTTACCATCACCCATGCTCTCTGTCATTTATTTTGTGAAAACTGTTGGAAAACTGTAATGTGTTTATTTTCAGTGATCTACTAAAAATGAATCAGGAGTTGACTAAAGAGAGGGATGATCTGCTGACAACGACAGAGGCTCTGAGAGAGAAACTGAACAAGGCTATTGCCACCCAGCAGGAAATAGAGGCCCAGCGAGATAGTGCCTCAGAAAATATTTCTCAGGTAAATAGTTGGCAAATTCTTATAGACAATAGTACTTGTGATTTTGTTAGATTTTCACATCAGCGGTAAAGACACAATAATTTTCTTTAACTCCCGGATTAAAATTTTGTTAGGAGGCATTTATTCTTGGGAGATTGCCAATACTGCCAGAGTATGTAGGAACAAAACAGAGAGGTACTGTAGAAGGAAACTTGGTTTGTGTCTACAGTGTATATATATATATTTAGAGTTGTATCAATTCCAAATTTTGCTGTATAATTAATTGTCTCTGAAATAATTGCAATATGTTGCAGTTAAAGTTAAGAAACTATTCATTTATTATTACTTTTTCTAACAAGTTAAAGTTTCGAATGAATCCCAGAACATATATTTTGGTTATATTGTTGTAATGCAGGTACTATGGCCTATGAAGTAAACCACGCCGCTTTATTATTATAAAATATTTTCTGAAATTAATGGAAACAGCAGTTATGTAAAAAAAAGTAATTAAAAAAGTTATGTTATAATTGTTACAGGCCTATATATATTACATAGTTATATACTGTATATATGCAGATGCGCGGATGCTCACAAAGAAAACTCAGTTCAGTCTAACTCTGATGCTAACTTGTTGCTGCTCTGTGTCTAAATCCAGCTTCAGCAGGAGCTCCAGGTCCAACAGAATGAGATTTCGCGTGAGATGAGGTTGAAGGAAAAGCTGGATAAGGAGGTGAAGCAGCTGCACATCGATTTGGAGGCCAGGATGGGGGAAATGAAAGCTGTGAATGTGCAGGGCCAGAGGGCCAAAGAAGAGCAGCAGAGACTGGAGCAGCAGCTCAAAGAGATAAAGGTTAGCAAAGGAGTGGCAAGCATATTTTTTAAACCTACTGCTATAATACTTATTATCGTCTTTCAAATTATAGATCCTTAGTCTTTATATTAACTACACACTATGAAGCATTAGTTGAGGATCAGTTAATCATCATCATCATTTATGAAGCATTTCTAACTACCTGAATTAATCAGGAATTGCCGTATTGATAAGTGTTTATAAAACATATATTAACATACTGACTGACCATAAGTGCACGTCTAAATCATTATATGTGTAATTGCATGCATACATGTACATCTAAATAGTTTGGTAATCAGTGACTCACATTTTCTTAATGATCTTCTGAACCACTGACAACACTAAATAGCTGTTTTGTAACTTATGTTGAACCTAATTTAGAAATGGTGAATCCATCATTTAAAAAGTATGAAAATACAATCATTAAACACATTATAAATGAGCTTATTAATCAAATATAAAATATTATGAATACCATAATTATGTTTTTCAATTATTTTGATGTTTTTCACTACTTTTGCTTTACTTTTAAGTTACTTTCACCAAACTAACAGCAAAGGTTTGACTTGGCAGCTAGCTTGTGAATTACACCACAGGATCAATAATTAATATATATTAAAATTTAATATATCATACTTTATTCATAATATTTTGTACAAGGAATGTGTGTATGCAAAGTAACTAAAGCTATAAAATAGAGGGGTAAAACTTACAATAGGCAAATAAGGAGAAAATAAAAAAATTCTCAATTAAAAGTACCCTACAATTGTATTGAAGTACGGTATAGTTACTTTCCACCGTTCATTAAATGTAATCATAACATTGTAAATATATATACACTCACATACTTGGATCCCTTTCCTGACTGTGACAGATCTTGAATGAGCGAACTACCAAGGACCTGGAGCAGATGCAAGTGAAGAACAACAAGCTGCTGCAGGAGTGTGAGCAGCTCTCATCAGTCAAAGAACATCTCTCTTTGGAAAATCAGCAGACCGCAAATGAGCTCAAGGTACATGTCGGTCCACTGACACACACACACACACACACACACACACACACACACACACACACACACACACACACACACACACACACACACACACACACACACTATGGGGCTGCACAATATATTGTTTTTTAATTGTCATCTTTGTGTTAGTTGAAAGAAAATAGTTGCAGAAAACTGCACTTTAACTGTTGCCTTTTATATTCATTTTAATGTTCAATTTGTTTCATAAAAGAATTCAGTGAGCAAAACATTGTGTTTTAGCAGAATACTGAAAGCAGCGAAAAGGCAGAACTGAGCACACGTTAATATTGTGTTGTGTATGTTAGCAGTGTGTCTGTGCATGCGTGGCTTTGAATGTGAATGGGACAGAGAGAGAGTGGCCAAGTAACTGATAACTGATAATGAGTTCACACACTTAATGTAAAACCTACTGGAAGTCACACAACAGGGAGTTATGAGAGCATATGTTGGTTCTTTCAGAGCTCATCCTTAATAGGCAGCTTGCTATGGCAAGTATCTTATTTGGAGAAAGGAATGCAGGAATATTTCTTTTTGATCCTTTGAAAACCTGTGAAAACCTACATTTACTCACGGCTCATTGAGCTTTCATAGGTTGCATACAGTAGATAGCTGAAGTTGACAAGTCCTGAAAGTGATATTATTTAACATGCAGCATACAGTGACACAATTTGAAAAGAGGTAAGGCTGTGCAGGCATTACGCGGTTACCATTCCATTTTCTTCTGTTATTCATCAACTCTAAATGGAAGTCATGGGACTCGCATTGTTCTCAGTAATGTCTCAGATCTACAGTGGTGGAGGATACCTGATAGATGACGTGATTCTGTCCTATTGAACCACAAGGGGGCACTGCTCCAACACTATATCATGTAATGAGCCAGTCAGAAACAGGTGTACTGTGTTTTAAACTGTATCAGACAGAAATAAGAGAAAAAGGGTTATTCTTTTTGTCTTAAGTACTTTGAAATAGTTATGTGAGGGCTGTGGTCAGAGAGACAGACGACATTTGACTTATAGCCCTCAGCACACAGTAACATCTGTTCTCCACTCTCCTGTTTTCTTCTTGCTACTTCTGTGAATACTTCACACAACTCCACCCTTCCCGCCTGTCAGATGAGAGAAGAGGAGGTGAATCAGATGCGTCAGGAGATTGCCAAACAGACAAAGATGAGAGAGGCTATCCAGAAGAAGTTCCACCAGATGGAGGATCAGAAAGCTGATGTGGATGTGCAGAGGGAGACACTGAAAGCTCAGATAGCCGGTCTGGAGAAAGGTACAGGAGCTTGCCTTGCTTTATCAGAGACACACAAATACCATTGGATAGATCCATGAACCATCATCCTCTCTACAGTATGTTGCCCAGTCTTTCTATTCCTCAGTGCTGCTTTGTCTTGGTCCTTGTGAGCTCATCAGTCTAAAGCTTAAATAAGTTCTAAAGTCTGACATGAGATAATAAAACCTAAACGTTCATCCTACAAGAGTACAAGATGAGCACATGAACATATGTTTATCTTCCCTACATAAATACAGATTTGTCCACACACAAACACAACCAAAATCCATATAAGTCACTGTGGTAAGTAACCCACATATGCATGCACTGATGCATTCAGATATGCATGTGCACATGGTAAAAAAAACCTTCATTTGCAATACAATACAAAACAATATACTACATATTCCCAAAACACAATGACACAAGTATATGCATGTGTTCATGTAGAAAGAGACAACAAAACAAGTATCAATATTACTAACATTTTAGTAGTACTTTTATGGTAGCAGTGTTATAACTTGAATTTGTCTGGAGGAAGTATGAGAGCCTATCTCTTGGAAACTGTCCAAATGGAGCTGAAATAGCTGCTGCTGATCCTGTTTCTTAACAGTAACATCTAGTTCTTTAATGCTATAATCAGAGTGGAAGTTGAGATGGAAGGGCTTAAAATGCATACATACATTACATAAACAAAGGTCTCAGGGGTGATGGATAGAGTTGGGGGCGGGCATGGTGGTCAACAGCTGTATGTGGTTTATTAAGAGGAAAGACAAGCAATGACAATTTATAATCACAGCTTATATAGTTGTTTCTGTATGCACTAATACAAGATGTTTTTTTTTAGATTTTCTTGTACTTATAGCGTCTTACACTCACAGCCTAGTCTGATAAGTCTCTGGTATTTCTTGGCATTTTTTCTTGTTTCTCCTTTACAATTCTTGTATGTACTTCATTTTGTACTACTGTATATTCTGCACTGTGAGCATTCTCATTGAGCTAGATCTTCTTCTTAGCAGACTTCACTAAAGCCTTAAGACCTGCTAAATTACTTAAAAATGACATAGTGGCATGTTTATGAAAGGGATCTTCAACAGGAGGTCCGGGACCCCTAGGAGGTCCTCAGAGTTGCTGCAGGGGGGGCACCAAATTACTGTTTGATAGTTTAAAAAAGAAAAGAAAAAGATAAATCTTTTTTAAATGTACACAACATTAAGGATAGGCTTACTGGCCTGTAGGTAGGGTAGCCATCCAAATATACAGTTAAGCTTAAGGATTCACTGTTCCACATTTAACATGTGAAATATATTAATATATGTAGATTTTTATTTTAATAGCTTAGTATTGTATTTACCATAAAAAAGGTATTTCTTTCTTTAGCTTTTTGCTGCCCTGTACGTTAGGCCCAGTTTAATATGCAGCTCAATTTTATACATTATATATAGTAGCCTAAGGGGTCTCTGCTCCGTCTCTTTTTCAGCTGAGGGGTCCTTGTCCTGCAAATGTTGAAGACCCCTGAACTAGCTAATATGAAAATATCCAACACCATTGGCTTTGACCATCAATACAAACTGTCCTCATCTTTCTCCCTCCACAGATCTTGAATCTTCCCAAAAGCAAGTTGAAACTGACAGGAAAGCCATAGAAGAGCTTATCCGAGAGAGAGACATCTTAAATAAGGTATGCGTTGTAGAGTACCTTAGGTTCTTGCAAACAGAGGATGTTGTGTGATGCCATTAAAATGTTCATGGACAGTGGAGCAGTGATACACAGAGTATTTCTCCTGTTATCTACAGTTTTCCTCATCATTTACTCATGCTTACGCATTTGTGTGTATGATCTCATTCAAAAGAACATGATCAAAGCTGCACTGTCAACGGAGAAACAGCAGAACATTGTGAAGCTCCTGGAACAGGACAAGAAGACCTTGGAACACGAGATCAGTGGCTACCGCCACGAGGCCCAGAAGCAGCGCAAGATCATCCAACAGCTGGAGAAAGAACGGGACCGCTACATCAACGAGACCAGCAACCTCATGCAGAAGGCAAGTTATGCAGAAAAACTTACTTTCTCAGAGAAAATCTTAATGCATTTCATTATTTAGATTCTTTTTTAATATGACACAAAGCTATTTCCTATCATAAGGTTGGGAAAGCTGCCATCCACCTTAGCGTTTCTGAAGGGAACAGCAAGGCAGTCTTGAAGAAAATATTAAAAAGCCTTTATTGATGCGGATAATGCATAGCAAAAAATGGAGAATGAATCAGAAAAAAAGTCCCAATAAATAATAGTGGAAAAGTAATTTAAAAACAGACAACTTAGAAGAAACATTAACTGTATAATTTAACAATATCCATCAACAGAAACAAAAAAAACAACTTTGCTCTGTTCCACAGGTGCAACAGAAAGTGAATGACGTTGAAGTGCGAGAGACGGAGCTATTTGATTGGAGGAAGAAGGTCACTGAGGCAGAGTGCCAGCTCAAACAGCAAGAAACCCTGCTGGAGTCTGTTGTTTCTGAAAGGAACCTCTACAGCAAAAACCTCATTGAGGCTCAGGTACCAATGCACAACTGTTTACAGTTAGTGGTTCAATCCCTGGCTCCTCCTGTCCACACGTAAAAGTGACAAAGACTCCCAATGGGCAGGCCAAAGTCTTGCATGTGAGCTTGGTTGCCATCAGTGTGTGATTGTGAATGAAGGCCAATTGTAAAGCATTACCTGTTAAGGTAGAAAAATGTGTAGTCCATTTACTGCAGAAGTGCAGTCTATTTGCCATCTTTAATTTGTTAGTTAATTATCCAGTTAAGGAGTCAGCCAGCTAGTTTATATTTTGTATTTCCCAGTAGGAAAAGATGGCTGAGGCTAAATATGCCCACATTTTTCTGTTGGTAAACCTAGGGCTGACAGGGCGTTGCTATACATTAAGCTCTACTGGGACCCATGCCCCCCGATAAAAGTCTGCTATATGCTGTGCTATACATAATACCCTTGCTTGGCCCACTAGTACTGTCATTTCTATTCTGCTGCTGAAATTGAAACAACTGGGATTATTCTGCAATAATAATAATAATAATGAATCCAAAATGCAATAACAATACGAAATGCACTTTATGATGCAAGGAAAATATCTTTAAGAGGGCAAGCCATTTCAGACACTGACTGACAGAGGACCTAGTTCTTACATAGAACTTTTGTATTACAAACAAGTTTAAAGAAGTACATATCAAAATACACTATATATATATATATATATATATATATATATATATCCAACATATATATATATATATATATATATATATATATATATATATATATCCAACAAATGTAGATGTCAATACATTTTCAGAAATTGACAACAAATGCATCTTTCGTAATGGTCATAATTCCCTCTATTTCAAATTTAAAGAAAAAAAATCTCCTAATCTCCTTGAATAACTGTATTAATTTAATTTTCTAGTCCAAAACTACATTTTCCAAGATTACATTTGAACACATCATGTAATAATTTAACTTTGCCCAATAGTAATTTTTAGGTAATAAACCAGTTTACCTCAGCCAAAGACGGTTTAGAACCGAGACGCCCCAACTCAGAGTATCTGTATCACGTGGGCTACGCCACAGCCACGCCTCTATTCTTTCGCCCCATAGTCACCAAAGTATATACTGGCACCATTTCTCACAAGCCACATATCTCCAGAACATTCTGACACTAAAATGACATTTTTCAGACAAACACATCAGGGGAAAATCAACTTTGTTCAAGAACTGTTTCTGTCTCAAGAACAAACGAATCTGGCAACAAAGAGAAGCTAACGTCAGCTAACGTTTGTGAACAACCTAACAAAACTAATCTCCATGATGAAATATGGCTTCAGCTGTGTAAATATCTACCGTTAGCAAAAGAACATATAAATAAATTATTCATCCATTTTCATCCACTCGCATGACGTTCAATTCAATTCAATTTTCAATTCAATTTTATTTATAGTATTAATTCATAACAAGAGTTATCTCAAGACACTTTACAGATAGAGTAGGTCTAGACCACACTCCAGAATTTACAAGGACCCAACAGTTCTAGTAGTTTCCTCTATAGCAAGCAACAGTGCGACAGTGGCGAGGAAAAACTCCCTTTTAGGCAGAAACCTCGGACAGACACAGGCTCTTGGTAGGCGGTGTCTGATGGGCCGGTTGGGGTGAAATAACAAAAATAGAAAAAATAGTAGTTTGTAGCAGTTCT
>NC_045745.1:2799721-2803513 GCF_008692095.1 Etheostoma spectabile | reverse complement strand
TAGTTCATGGCATAGCAGGGCACTGTGCGGCATTACAAGGCACAGTTGTAGGTTCACTACACGTTCAAACAAGGCCACACCCTTTTAGGAGACAGGAAGTGTGTAGTACTGTGTGTAGTACTGTAGTACTGTGTAGAAGTCTGTTAGTACTGTTATTTGACTAGACAAGCACGACTGTGCTGCCTTACAGTAAATAAACTTTACAAGCTCAACTCTGGTTTTTGGTCAAAATAAATCCTTATTTACTGCATTAGATGTGAAATATATGCTTACTTCACACACTGGTTTCACACATGAGATTTTACTGCGGCACAGCAGATCAACATTGGGGCATACTGGATCTAGCAACGCCTATGGCTGACAGGCTAGGAAACTTTTTCACTACTGGTTGCAGTTTTTTATTCCATATGTGTAATATATTGTTCCATATACAGTAATTCTCTTTTTTTATACCTTCCATACTTCCTTTCCTTCCTTCCATGGTCTGCCTCAGGAAGAGATTGCAGAGATGAAGAGGAAGATGAAGACCATGAACAACCAGGTCACTCGACTGAGAGACGAGATCACTGAAAAGGAGCTTGCCATCGCCAAGGATCAGCAGGAACACAAGCGTTTGGAGAAGGATAACGAGGCTCTCAAGGTAATGCAGCCTGCCTCATTTCTTCATAGTGGGGTGTGGTTTTGAGTTCCTCATCAACATGCTTTGACAAAAACCTTGGCCAAATGAATACATGTTAATGTAAATTTGCTCCCATGTATTCAATTTAAGTGAATTAAGTATGTTTTGTTTGATGAAATTTGAGTAGCAATGGGAACTATTGACCGACTTCCAAAGCTAAAGATAACCATTATTCACGAGTGGTTTTCTCTTTTTAGGGCTATCTTCACCGTACATTGCCAGCACCTTTTTCATGCCTAATTTGTATACATGTGTGCACCCATCTCTGCAACCTACAGGGGGAGCTGCAGTTAATGAAGCTCCAGCTTGAAGAAACAAAGCAGCATGTTGACAGCCAGAAAGCGGAACAGCAAAAACTGCAGAAGATTATAGCCGATGCTGACGCTGAGCAGGTCCAACAGAAGAAACAACTTGAACAGGTAAATTAAAGAGAAGGAGGTAGACAAGAAGAACTAGAGAAGGAGAATGACAAGCAGAGACTTACAATGTTGGGCAACTTACTTCCAAAATGTAATACATTATATATTACTAGTTACTGCCATTTGAGAGTAATTAGTTACATTATAATATAACTGTCTCGGGGCGACCTCTAGCTCACCCAGTAAGAGCGTGTGCCCCATGTAGGCTGAGGCCTTTGCAGCGGTCCGGGTTTAAATCCGACCTGCTGCCCTTTGCTGCGTGTCATCCCCCATCTCTCTGATCTCATCTCTCTCTCTGACTTTTAATACTTTACACTACTTTTGCATTACTTTTGCTTTCACCAAAATAACATTGGAAGAATGACTTGGCAGGTAGCATGTGAATTTCACCGCGGTATCAATAAAGTCTCATCTTTATCCACGTTAATTCGTCATATTTTATTTATGTTATGTTGTTTTGTCAATCTGACTCTGCAAAGTAACTAAAGCTATGAAATAAATAGTGAAGTAAAATGTACAAGAGGCGTACTTGACTCTGAATTGTGTTTGAGTAGAAGTAAAGTGTACGAGAAAATGAAAATACTCAATTAAAAGTTCCTTACGGTATAGTTCCTTTCCATCGCTGAAAAAATGTGAAGATATTACGTGTAACAAGCCTAAAAAATAATTCCTGACATCTTTATATCTGTAAGCTGCTCAGACACACATCTGTCCGTGCTTAAGTACCGTTTCCAGGACACACGTGTCTCTGTACTGTCTCTGGTTCTGGCGCTGACCACAGGAACAGTGATGTATCGGAAATGGAACTGGAACTGTATCTGTCTCTGCAGTCATCTTAACCATTGAATCCAGCAACAGGAAATAACACTCAGACTTTTTTTGTGCCAAAATATTTTGAGGTGTTGGTAAATTCTTTAAAAAAAACACCACAAAATGTCAGGTTAAAATGCGGTGTAACTTGCGGGTATAATATTACTAAAATGTTATTAATAATGCGTTATCTTACTGCCTTACAGAAAAAAGGAATACATCACTGTAATTCCATTACTTTTGTAACACATTATCCCACTGGAGACTTGAATCTGATTATTTGTTGATAAAACTTCTCTCAAGGTGATCAGAGAGCGAGACAACCTGGGCAAACAGCTGCTGCAACGCAACGATGAGCGTGCGCTGCTGTTTGAGAAGATCAGGATCCAGCAATCAATCCTGAGCAAGGGGGACTTCCACTACAACCAGCGAATGGATGACATCCGCCTGCTCAAGCTGGAGATCAAGAGGCTCCAGCGCAAGAAGAGCATCCTGGACAAGACTGTGCCCAACACAGAGGACCTGAGGTAAAAGAGAGAGAGGGAGAGAGGAAGGCCAGAGTAGGATGAAGAGACAGTGAAGTGGAGGACAATAAACAAGGACAGTCAGCGCTGAAGTGCTCTAAGAAAAGAATTTGGAGTAGAGAAGGAGGATAGGATGGAGAAAGAATGAGATGACCCACAAAGAGCAGTGTTTAGAGTAGAAGCATTCCATTCAAAGAAAGATAGAGCAAGTTGGAGAGAAATCCAGAGTCAGAGGTAGGAATGACTTCCTTTTAACTTCCAATACCATAGAAAACGTTTCTATTAAAATTGCGGCATTTTCAAAGTAAAACTTTCAGTACCTTTCAATACCGTTAAGATTCCACTCAACATGTCACTTAATTTCCTTAATTTTATTATTTATATTCCAATAAAGCATTTTGCGTTATGATTGTTACCTAACCAGGTAAAGGGTTAGAAGTGTTATTGCTTATATTTCCTTATGTTTCTGTTTTTCTACATCTGATTAAAATGACGGTGAACTATGGGGCAAATATACTGTATTAATTGTTAACATAATGTTGTTATGTGAGAATTGTGCAAAATAACATTTAGTTGTTGTGTTGCAGACGAGAGCTGTTTCACCTGCAGAGGGAGCTGCTCAGAGAGAGGATGAGGAACAGTGTCCTCGAGGAACAGCTGAAGCCCATAAATATTCACCGATGGAGGCGACTGGAGGTGAAGCAGTCTTTTAATAGTGTCTGTGCGGATTCGCTTGAAGCCATCACAATCCTAAACTGTATCTATTTTTTCTCTCCCTCACAGTGACATGAACATTTGTATTCCTAGTTTGTGGGACCCCCCACACCCTTCAAGCATTTTTTCAAAGAGGAAAGGCCCTGACTATTAACATTTTGAAATAACTCTCCCCTGCAGGGCAATGACCCGGGCAAATATGAACTCATCCAGAAGATTCAGTCCTTACAAAAACGACTGATCGCCAAGCACCAAGAGCTTGAGGAGCATGAACTCCTTTTACAGGTAAAAACTCTCTCCTCAGTGTGGACACACAAGTACACACACCTACTGTCTGGGATTAAAGTATAAGCCTTGTAATATTAAACCAAAAAAAGAGTCCCAAAAAATGAAAACACACTAACACTAGCTTTACTTAACGTCAGATCTTTGACATGAAAATCATTTTTAATCAATGATTTTATTATTGATTACAATCTAGATTTTATGTTTTTAAATGAAACCTGGTGAGACCATAACCGCGCTGCTGTTCCTATCGAGTCATCTCCCCCTAACTTCAGTTTTATGAGTGAGAATAGAGTGAATAAAAAAGGAGGTGGAGTCGCCATTTTGTTTAATGAGTCATTCCACTGTACGCAAATATGTT
>NC_045745.1:2799641-2799711 GCF_008692095.1 Etheostoma spectabile | reverse complement strand
TTTGCTTCTTTTGAATATGTGGCTCTTCAGTTAAGGTCAAGTGATATTTCTAAATATCTAAAGGCCACCT
>NC_045745.1:2799512-2799631 GCF_008692095.1 Etheostoma spectabile | reverse complement strand
CAACCTTCATTGATGACTTCACTGAACAGCTGTCTATTATCTGCATTAACTTTGATTGTGTAATCATTGCGGGTGATTTAAACATTCATGTTGACAACCCCCAGGACAGGGGGACCAAA
>NC_045745.1:2796008-2799502 GCF_008692095.1 Etheostoma spectabile | reverse complement strand
GTGTTGTGTTTTTGAGAACTATGGACTGACTCAGCATTTGACAAAGCCCACGCACAATAAGGGGCACACTCTTGACTTGATTTTCTCCATGGGTCTGAACATCTCTAAGGTTGTGGTGACTGACGTTGCTCTCTCTGATCATTCCTGTGTTTTCTTTAACGGCACTATCTCTGTGCCCAAAAGTGTCCAAACAAAGATAATCAGAAAACGGTATATTACTGAAAACACCAGTGAAACATTTATTCAGCTTTTCTCCTCCACACCTGCCCTCTCTGGGCTCTCAGTGACTGAGCTTGTAGATCATTTCAACTGATCACTGATCAGGACTGATCAGCGCTTCCCTGTTCTCGGCGTATTCCAGCATATTCCATAAGGTGTCTTTGTCTCCTCAAACTAGCTGACATGAAAGAACATATAAAAGTTCTCCCTTGGTTTTTCTCTTTCAGATGCCAGGGTTAGATGACCAAGGCAACATTTATTTTCGTTTCTTGTTAACAACCTCTACTTCATCTGTTTACTATAATATTACAGCCATGTGTAGCCAATAGCACCAACTTCTGACCAAACTAAGCTAACCGAGTTTATTCGCTCCAAAACCAACCACCTAAGTTAATTTGGTCAACACACTCACTCACTCACTCACTCACGAATTGTCCTTGCTTCCCCATCAAGGAAAAGGAGAAGCTGTATGTGGAGTTGAAGCACATTCTGGCCCGGCAGCCCGGTCCAGAGGCAGCTGAGCAGCTCCAGCAGTGCCAGTGGACCATCAGAGAGAGAACCAAAAAGCTCAAGGTTGGTTTTTTTGTTGTTGTATCCCACACATCAGGTTTGGTTATTTTAATCTGTTTTAATCTAGAATCTGTTTTTCTAAGTCAACTATCTCTTTCTCTGTCCCTCGCAAGCCTGTCCTTTAAAAAAATTGACTGTACAATACGTATTTGTCAATCATTCTGATAAAGTTTTGTTCAACAAAGGCCTTCCTCAGGTGTAAGCCTCAATACGTATTGATTTAATGAAGGCTTTTCATGAAATGTTGGAGGGTGGAATGATTTTAATTGTGAAGAACAAGTTGCCTAAATAAAGTATGTGCTGTATCTGTGTACACTTTGATATAAAGACCTGTCAGTTGATACTGTGTCAGACTGTTCATTCAGTGACAAGTCAACTCACTACGTAAAAGTCCATGTGTATCTAAAAACGTACGTATTTTATCAATAACACACACATTAGCATAACAGATTCAGCATCTGATTTCAAGAAAAACATGGAACCTGTTTGCTTCTCTGCGTTCTATGACTAAATGATGTTATTTTTGTGTGATTCCTCAGGTGTTGATAGCAGAGCTGAGAATGCTCGACTCCAAGATGAATGAGTACAAAAGTGAGAACCAACGATTAGCTAATGAGCTAGCAAACATTAAGAAGAAGTACCTCAGCGAGAAAAAGCTTCACAGGTGAGGTTGATCTGTTCTCTACTTTACATCTTAACATCAATAATTATAATAGCTTGGATTTTTATACTACTTTTTTTAATGACTCAAGGTTTTACATAAAGGCAGAACAAGTAACAGAACATACAAAAGAAAGATTCATCTTTATTTTAACACAGACTATTATTACAGAGTAAATTACCCCATTTCAATTCAATTGTATTTATAGTATCAAATCACAACAAAAGTTATCTCAAGTAACTTTTTACAGATAGAGTAGGACTAGACCACATTCTATAATTATTATATATTGGATGTATATTTTATTTTAATTTTCCACTCCAATGATCGGCTTTTACTTCATTTTACCCCTTCTATTAGTTAATTTAAGGCTTAGATAAATTACTTATTTGTATCTTCTTGTGTTTGTCTTACCTGATTGTTTTTTTTAAATCTAAAATGTTATTGTTATTATTATTATAATGTAATTCGCTGACTTGCATGCTGTGTACTTGGTCCAATTAAAAATAAGGGTCTCTCTGACTGGGACCCGAATTTTAAATAAAGATTTGAAATGAAATGAAATATTGAGTTGTTAAAAGAAATCATCATTTATTTTATGCAGGGAACCATTTATTGATGCTTTAATTTTGTGTCTCATCAGTGAGCAGAGGACCAAGACCAAGGTGGAGCAGCTGGAACCCCTGCCCCAGCTCAGCAGCAAACCTCATTTCACTGGGGGTGGCTTCAAGATCGACAACCCTGTGAGAAGATAATGGCCTTTATAAGGGAATATTTTAGAAGCCTATTACCACATCACATGACATTATGATTTCAAACACTGTGCATTTCACTATGTATCATCTTCTCTGAAAAAAGACTTTTACAATGTAGATGCGTAGTATTTAATTATGACCACAATGCAGATTTTGTAATAACACAGAAATGCTGCTAATTTCCATTGGGCAATCAGGAAGGAAATAGCTTTCACTCTATAATACATCCTGTTCTAGGATACATTTATATATGTATGTATATATATATATATATATATATATATATATATATATATACTGTATATATAAATCTTGAACAACACATCAAGTCCCTATTATGTCTTATGTCTTTCTAGCTTTGTACATTTTCAAAATAAGAATCTTTCACTATGTTTAGCAACCATGTTATTCATAATTTTCTCTCATGCTGAGTAGATTACAGTTACTCTACATCACAATCCATGAGAGGTCAAGCAAAGAAACTGCAAACCATGTTTTTATCAGAATCTGAGTCTGGTTGATTGCCAAGTACAGTAGGTTCCTTGAGGCACCTTACCATAAAAAAAATGTATTCAGCACATTGAGCTGTTAGAAAATGTATCCAGCTACATGAAATATAACCATAAAATGACATGACATAAAAAAGTATGGTTCTAGGTTCCCTCCCAACAAATCCCACATGACTTTCAATATGCAGAGAGGAGTCACCATGGGAGACACGTACTGTATGCACTGTCTCATGCCCAGTATTCTGACCCAGTCAACTACTGAGACTGGTGAAAGAGTAAAGACAAGGTTTTATGCTGCGGTTTCCTTCTTGACTCTCACCACTGATCGATTGTGAATTATATGTTGAATTGTTGCTGAGAATAGCAGTTCAGAGGCTGAAGGTTCCATTCATTATGTTTGACACCATGCTGACTAGAGTGCCTTGCTGTTGTCGCTCATTTTAACCTTCCTCCTTTAGACGTTTGGTTGGGCAGGCTGGCCACTTATCTGTTTTCAGTTGTATAGGGAAGTTTGTTTCTCTGTTTTCATCAACTTGTAAAGCACTTTAAGAGGATCAGTGAGGTGCTCTGTGAATAAACTTTCCTTTTTAAACACCCAGGGTATTCAAAATGTTGTTTGTTATAATGAAATCCATACAGTCTAAACCGCATACAAATGCTAATACAATTTAGATTAGGGATGTCCCAGTCGGATCGGAAAGTATCAGATCACAGCCAATATGGTCATTCTTTAACTGATCTAGAGAAGAAGAAAAACATGTATCGGCAGATATTTGTATA
>NC_045745.1:2787187-2795998 GCF_008692095.1 Etheostoma spectabile | reverse complement strand
TATGTTTGCATTTAGGGGAAACCAGCAGTTCTCTGACTTATTAAAGAACTTTAATAATAGTTACGATCATTATTGAAGGAATGAGTCTATTAGCAGGCTGATCTGAAAGAATTTGTAAAAATCAAGATTACAGTCAGATTGTCTTAGCAGGTTTAATTAACAGACACGCCATTCTAAATAGGAAATTGTATATCTGTCACTGGAATCTTTCATTTGTTACAAGTTATGACAAAAATACAAAATTGTTTCTTGAGTAGGTAATTAACATGGTGTCCATGTATCACCACTAGATGTCAGCAAACTAAAGATGGACTTAACAAGACCTATTGGCATGGGCTACTTTTGAAATACATGAAAAGATGTATTTTTACATTTTTGTTATCTAAAAATATTAAGTACAGCCATGTATTATGTATTTTGTGTTACATGTATGTATTTTTAGCATGGGAAATTAAATGCAATGCAATTGAAGGATATGCATCAGCTGCAGAATCTGATTATTATCAAGGTATCATTCTGTTTGTAGTTGGGTGGTGAATTTGATGTAACACCCCCATCACATTTATTTCTGGTTACCTACAGCATGCATTTTGTGTTCTTGTATGTAATTCAAATGTTCTAAACATGAAAGAAAGTGTATATGTTTGTTTGTCTGCAGGCATTCGCCCATGACGATTGTGATTAGTTTAACGAAATGCTAATAAACCAGAGCTCGGTTTTCTCCCATCCTGGAATGCTGTGTGGACCAGCCAGACCTCCTTGCGCAGAGCTGTGGAGGAAGGTCTGTCAAAGCGGGACTAGCTGGCAGAAGGTCCTTTTTTTAAATTCGTTATTTCAGCCACTAGGTGGCAGTGTCACGCGCCAGGTAGCTGCGCGGTGCCTCTTGGTCGCTCTGCTTTTGGGCGTATCAGGGAAGCGTGCCATGGAAGCGGTAAGGTGGAGAGTGTCGCAGCACGTCGTGTGAAACAAATAGGTAAATATTGCAATAACTGGTTAAAACCAGTCAATGCTTAAAACATGTATGTACAAAAGGTTAAAGGGATATCTGTTTCCATCTTGTAACTAGATGATATGTCGTAGAATGTAGCTAACACTGACTTTGGATGGTGTCGACCTGCCTGTGTAGCGGCCGACACCAGTGTTTCCTTACGTTAGCAAGGTATGGTTAGCGTTCATAAAGCCTCACGTATACTAGTGTTATGTGGTTATTGTTAAAATGCATCAACTGTTTATGTATTTGTGTTGTATTTAGACAACAGAGTGACAAGTGTCTGGAGTTATGGTGCCCGTTTTTGGAGTGTGTAAAGTGGAATGTTTGTTTAAAGTTAAACAATGGCTAGCTAAAGCTACATAACAGAATTAGCATGAATTCACCGTGAATATATTGATAGGAGATATTGATATTTTGTTTTTTTATGAGTGTCCTCAGCCCACTACTGTATGTTTTGGAGGATTTTGTGGTTATAATTAATTAGTGTTTGTTTGACCTTCTGTCAAAACTGCAAGAACTAGTACTACTAGAGAGATGAATGCTGTATGCAGTGCGTTCATTAATAGTGTGCAGCATAAAACAGTTAAATCATTAGATTATGCTAGGCCAAACTGAGCCTTTAAAAGTTCTTAAAACTCACACCTTTTATTGAGCTTTGTGTATGACCAATAGACCTGTACCAATTAAATGTTGCTGGATAATACTTGCTTTAGAAATAATTGAGATTAACAATATAATTGTCTTACAGTTTTTAATGTATTTATTACTTTTAAAAACAAATTCAAGTTTGAATGAATCCCAGGAGCCATCTTGTTATATCTCTGTTACATAACCCATATATGCAGATTCACAACCTACAAAGTAAACCGCGCCTCTTTATTATTAGGAAATGATCATATTTTTTGCTTAAATGAACAAAAAAATGAAAATAGAGCATTTATTCCCATTCATTAAAAAGTAACTATTAATCATAAACAAAAAAACTGTTTATTTCTCTTTCCTTATGGTGCGTACTATTATTGTCAAAAAAACAACTCAGAGGGCCTGCACAGCAAACACAGCCGTGGACCTCCCCCCTTGTCTGTTCCGATAAAGGTCCTCATGTTTCTCTGGTATATGGCCAACCAGAACAGCTTCAGAGAGATATCTGATAAATTGAATGCTTCCCAGTCAGCGATGCACAGCGCCATCCTTCAAGTGTTGACCATCATGTCGGGGATCAGCAAAAACTTTGTGTCTTGGCCAAGGGGCTGTGAGAAGAGGATGTCTTCTGCTGTCTTCCAGCGCATCTCTGGCCTCGATTGAGTCATTGGGGCAATATCCACACCAGGGTCCAGAGGCCACGCATCAGAGGAGGGGATTACATCAACAGGAAGTCCTACTACTCTGTCCTCCTCCAGGGTATTGTCAATGAGGAAGGCCACTTCATTGACATCTTTGCTGGACCACAAGGCAGGGTGCACGATGACAGGATGGTGCAGGGCTCCACTTTTTACACTGAATGGCAGGAGAAGATGGAGGACAATTGTCAGGCCTTCCCCTTCATTGTAACACACACCTAAGCGTGACAACGAGGCCCTCACTGATGCTGACCACCAGCAAAATTACATCTGTCGGGGGAGGGTCATTGTTGAGAAGGCATTTGGCAGAGTGAAGTGCAAGTGACGGTGCTTAAGAGGCCTGCAGAACACCAGGATGGACATTGTGGTAATGATTGTCATGGCTGCTTGCTTCTTGCACCACTTTTCTCTTGGAGCTGTGAATGGCTGTGATGAACACCCAGAGGGATGTCCAAGAGGGGATGATGGCAATGAGTAGTCATCTAATAATTTTCTATTGTCTTTTTTACAGAAAAGTCGTATCTAGAACTGTCCTATACCTTAATTCCACAGAGTTAGGCAAGATAGATAACACTCTCCTAACATAACTTTATATTCTTTCTCAGTGGAGTAGAGTGGTGCTACATCATTTGATGTAATGTTTATGTATTTTTAAGTGTTGTAATACAAAGTGTTAAACCTTATCATAATGCTTCACTGTGCTTCACAGGCCAGTTATTGGTGCTGAAAAGACTGGTAATATTCAACCATGACAAGGCTTGGTTAATATTAAAACACTATTTTATTGAAATGATTTGAAATAATTTAAATTGCACAGAACTGTGCTTTGTTTCCTTTTTTTGTGGTCATTCACAAACATCATCCATTTTCTAACTGTATGCCCCCCTCCCTTTGTGTGTTTAGGGTCAAATTCCAACAACTAACAATTAAAATAATAATTAAAATAGTCTGACCTATTTAATCCTTGTATATATACAATTTCGCATATATTAAACAAAATCAATTAATACAGATTTAAGACATTAGCTAATGTAAGCATTTAATTGCTGTCAAACAGAAATCGTGACTGTGTAAAAAAAGAAGACTTATGTAATAATTGCTACAGGCCTTGTTTCAGCCAAGTCAAGTTATGACACACAAAACCCGTAGCCACTGGTATTCCTGTAGTGCTGTGGCCTCCATACCAAAAGGACATTTTTTTGCCCTTTTGTTTTTGGTATCTATAAGCATAGTTGGAGGCTGTCTGTTTTCCAGTCCAAGCGTATATATAAGCGGATATACTGTGTATGCAGGGTAAGACCCTTGATACAGGCTGAATTCAGGGCAAACAGCGTTGCTGGGTTCCCATTGTGAGGCCTGGTTAAAGCTCATTAGCATATAGAAGGTGTGCTGCTAATCGGTGAAGTCAGCTGCTGGAGTGTTGAGTAGAATGACGCCTGAACACACCCTAAATCTGTTTGGATCGTGTTCTTACAGCTGTCATTGTGTAATGACTACCACTCTGACTGCTGTTTGAGTGGATAGATGTTCACCACAGGCAGTTTAAGAGGCAAAGATTTATTATCAACATGCCACTGGGAATATACGGAGCAATATGCAGCAACTTTCTGTCTGTCACAGTGCAGTACTGTAGCTATTTCCATATTGCTGTACAAAAATCAGAAAAGGCATTAATTGCAAAGTAACACTTAAAATGAATTTGCCTTGGTGATTGGTGCATACATAAACATGAAATAAACATTAAATACAGAAACAAATATTTACAACATAACTGTTCAACATAAGTACATAAAGTATTTCTGATAAGAGGCTTAATGGTTTAGTACAGGATGTGCAAACAATTTTAGGTTGATTTCTATATATATTCACAGTGTGTATGTATAATTTGCTTTCTCAAGCTAAAACAATCATTAAAAAAGCACGGCATTGTATGTTTCCCATCTCCTCACAGAAAACCAGTGCATTTAACTCTAGTGGTGTTTTCTAGTAGTGTGTTATTGAAAAGGGCTTCTTATTCCACTCTGCTGCTTGTGGAGTACCGTAAAGCTATATTTGAAATCTATTCACCAAATTCCTTTTGCCAGTGCAATTACGGTAAAACCATGGCAACCAGCGTCTGCAATGCTGGGCTATTTGAGCTATGTTGCCGTAGTAATGGGGGGCCTCTGACAGGCCGGCTCTGCTTTTCTCCTTCTCTCTCCCTTTGTGTGGGGAAGCAGCGGCTGCTTCCTGACTCTAATGCAGCTGGTGTTGGTTGGCTGCTCGGGTTCACACTAATGCTGATGACGTGTGTACACACAAGGTATGTGATGCATATTATGTGCTTAACCGGCATATTTGCATTCATAGATATGTAGGTGTAGCGAATGTGCTGTGACCTAAGTGTACAGCATCTATAATGGAGCAGGGAAGAACAGCACTCCTTGTGTACTGACGTCATGTGTTCAACCAATCAGTTTGCAGATTCTCTCCTTGTCTTCGCCTGGTGTATCTGCACACCAATCTCTAATAATAAAATAAAGGTGTTGGGAGGATAAAAACACTTTTTTCACTGACAATTTGTTTCCTATTCACCAGTTTGGAATATACACTCCATACACTCTTCCTTTTTATATTGCACATTGTCAATATCTTCAGTTTTCTATACTGTTTGGTTTTGTCTTACATTTTTAACATGTATTACTGTATTGAATGTTTTACTTTATTTAAAGCTATAGTGCATACCTTTGATATTAATGAATCTCCGTTACATTCAAGCCATTTCCAAATGAGTTGCTACAAAGCTAATTAAGGCTATCAGCTCCACACAACTCTCTGGATTTCTCAGTATGACTACGTTCAGAAGATTGTCGTCCGGTGACTTGTGCACAGAAAATTGAGTGAAAATAATTACCTCTTCAGAAGAGTCCACGTTTTTTTAATCCTCCGTGTCCTTCTTGCCTACTAGCAACTGTGTGGAGAAGGGGGTGGGGTGTGTGTTATTGGTGCTTGTATCGTGGACGCGCGCCAACAGTTTTGTCATTACTTAAAATTCCTTATGTGGGCAACAGAAACCATGAACTATAGCTTTAAATGTACATAATACATATCTTTTTTGTATCTTTATTTGTATTACTTCTTTATATTATACTTGTTGTTCTACTTATTGCGCCGTAGGTCAGAGAGAAACTTATTTTCAATAGCTTTGTATGTCTGGCACATATTGCAGAATTGACAATGAAGCTGACTTGAAAATCATATTTTTATCTAGAGTGACAGTTTAAAGGCTGCAGGAAAACATCCAAAATACATCATCACCATCTCTGTTTAAAATCAGTTAAGTATGTGTGCATTATGACATGCACTGCTTATTTTCTCAACTCTCTCAAATCCATCAGGCTTTAAAAAGATGAATCTGTTAAATCTGCTCATGTGTGAGAGCTGGATGTTCCGGGCACCTAATTATGTTTCCCAGTGTGATTGCACCCTGGGTGTGATGATGAAACCCAGGATTATGCAGATTTTGAAGGACATGCTGTAAAGGAGTTACAAATTTGGTATAATTAGGCATTTCTCCTTACCATCTATTTTTATACTAATATATTGTTTACTGTGTTTTTTATTTACAATGTGGGCTGCAGTTTAAATGTTTGTGTATGATTTCACTTTCACATCTGTCTGTGAAAGGTAGTGCAAAGAAATCAGTACAGGGGTGTTTATCTGGGGAAACCTTTTTGATGTATCTTCTCTTCATATATCTATACCTATTACATTTAATATTATAATTGACTCTTAGTGCCTATTTCCAATAATTCTTACTATGTTGGGGAAGGCTTCCCCTGATGCAGGTAAATGTGTAGTGGGCCTGAATGCAGCCTTGGCATGACCCCTCCCATGGCCAACCCCCTAATCAGGGCTAGGCTACATAACGCACCTTTGTCCTGTTTTTGCTTAGGCTGCAGGCAAGTGTTTGTTGCCCCCAGGTATGTGAAAGGCACATTTCATATATTTTTCCAAGTTAAACAGTTGGTACTGTAGTTGATACCTTTTTGTTTAAAGTACTGCCAGCAGACTCAGGTTGTCTCTCCTGCCCCAGGAAGGTGATTTTGTTCCCTTTCATGTCTCACCTCAGTGGTAGTAAATTCACGATTTTAAATGGAATTTTAATAATATTAATATATAGAGTAAAGTTGAACCTGGTTAATAGTACTTTCCCCTTGTTTCCAGGCAGTTCAAGCCCCTGCATGTTTTGATTTTTTTGTTATTAGAAATGAAAACATTTAATATACTTGGAAAATGCTTCCGCTTCATCAGTACTCCATGTCCAAGACGTTTCACTTCTGGGATTGCTCTGGTGCCGCTGGAAACTCGCTGTATGAAGTTTCCGGCCGGATGTCTGTTACCTTCCACTTTCTTTGTGTTGGCGTTCTAAACTCTGGTGGATTTATGAGGCTACTTTGCAGCTGCACCAGTGCTCCATGCGGCTGCATGGGTTTCCCTGTGGAGGTCTGGCAATGTAAGATCTTATTAGTAATGGATCTGTGTGCCTTTCTCCAATTATTAATGTTCACAAAGTATTTGCTAGGGGGCAATTCCCTAGGTGGCGTTGTCGATTCTTTTTTCAGATTTCCCCCTTATGACATCTGCCACATTACATATAATTTACTTTTGCAGGTGTGGGGTTTTGAGATTGGATGGTGATAGGCGATGTGTCTAGGTACACATTACATTAAGGTTAGGAGTTATTTGAACATAATATGACCAATTTTAAATAAATGAAATTTTTGTATAGTGCCAAAACAACTGATCAGACAAATCAAATGAAAGACAAAATAAGATCATAAAAACATTGTATACATAGTAAATATGATGTTCTCCAGTGTGCCAAAAGTGTAAAATCAACTTTTCTTTGTAATTTAGTGTGGTCATTTCCATTGATTACAACGTAAAGATCTTCTTTTCAAACAGATTTGAGAAGTTTCTTGGCATTAAAATAGTAATGGATCCAAAATGTAATCTTGGTGTTAGCGCCTTATGGGATAAAAAATGCTAAATTGCTTAGTATCATGTTGTATGCTCAATCCTGTAGGGTTGGCTTGATTTACAGTATATCCTCCTCCATAAACTCCCTGATGAATGTTTCCTTATGAGAGTTTTTGATAGCGTGCAAGTTTGTTTGGGAATCCTCTTGTTTATATAATGTTACCTTTTTAAGATAATTTTTTTGGCTTTTTGTTTTTAATGTTAGGACAGAGTAAGTTAGGAAAGAGGGGATGAAATGCAGCAAAGGGCCGAAGGTTGGAACCGAACCCGCGACCGCTGAGCCTCTGTACATGGGATGCACGCTGTACCAGGTGAGCTACCCAGGTTTCCTCTTCTCACGTATATAATCTTTTTTAAAGTTCAGCAGTTTTAATCTGAAGTGTATTCAGCTATGAAGCATTTTATCTTACAGGAAACGTATTTGAGTATTTCTCCCCCATGTTTGTTTTTCTTGATTGGTCTTTTTGTTCTGTGATAGTTGGCTGGGATGTTAGGTATGGAATTAGTTTTTGTCTGATCAGATAGCATATGTACACATGCTGGAACAGCATTACATGCAATATAATTTTTGGTCTGCTTTTGTTTAAAAAGGGTTAGGTTAAGGAAAAATGAAAAACATTGGCATTAAAAGCAAATACAGGCTTGATTTCATATTCATGTCTCACTTTAAATGTTTTTTTTTTGGTGGCACTCAAATATCACAGCATTAACACTGTATAGTGTGGTTTTTGTTCATTTTTATCACCTTGCAGTTTTTCTGCGAACATATACAGGCTCAAAATGATCCAATCTTTCTTGTGTCAGTCTGCTCAGATCTGTGGCAGAAAGGTAGAGTAGACAATAGGAGGAAAGCTGGGGATGTAATTTAATGTACAAGGTAGACGGATAAACAATGTGCTACCTTACAGAAACATCTCCTTCCCCCATACCTTCCACTCCACCCCCTTCTGTCCTCATGAATATTGGGGAATTACTGCACGGAGGGAGGGAGGAGGCTGGGACAATGGCAGAAAGGGAGGATAGTGATGGAGGAAAGGGAGGGGGTGAGCTGCTGTCGTCAGAGGCCGGGCAGTGCGCAGGCTCTGTGCGAGCTGTGTTGGCTGCCTATTGATTGGAAAACAACGAGCTGTGGGAGGACGGAGTCGGGCGGCTGTGGGCTAGCGGGTGTGGGAAGGGACACAGACCAGAGCTCAAAGCACGCTGCGATCTTCACCTCCCTGATTCTGTATTTCTCTCTTTAGTCCTGGAATAAGTGTGACGGCTGCGGCTTATCTGTTTGGCTTTCGGGAGGCTTAGGCACAGATTCTTCCTCGTCTGAAAGATCCCTCCTACACACCGAGCCATAACGACAGCGGCACCTCTACTGCAGGTAATCTGCCTTTCTCACTCTACCTAACATCCTGTTTTTCATTCTCCCTGCCCTGGCCTCTCTAAGGTCCTTGCTGTGCCTCATCCCCC
>NC_045745.1:2784749-2787177 GCF_008692095.1 Etheostoma spectabile | reverse complement strand
CCCATCCT
The DNA here is from genome assembly GCF_008692095.1 of Etheostoma spectabile. NCBI lineage: Eukaryota > Metazoa > Chordata > Actinopteri > Perciformes > Percidae > Etheostoma > Etheostoma spectabile. The sequence goes on along the minus strand of NC_045745.1, from coordinate 2,787,169 downwards.
CATCTTGTAACCATGGTTTTCCATCTCTCCTTCCTCTCTCCTCGCTGCTTGTCTTCTCTCCCTCCCCCCACTCTCTGATGAGCCGATGACATGCACTTGCGTGATTTCCATTTCTGCCATTACTGCCTGAATATTAATTTGAAGTGGAATCCACATCACTAAGAATTATGAATGGCTCACATATTGATTTCAATAGCACTTCTTATGTGTTGGAATTGTTTTTATACAAAATAATAGTCCTCATTCAGAATGAAAGAAAGCGACATAAGAAATAGACTTTCTGCAAATTATGAGCATGATGCTTTTGAAAACCTGCAGTGGAGTAGGTGTTTGCCTTGTTGTTTGATCATCTCCTCTCACTGTAAAACGGGCAGCGTGATCTGGCGCCATTGCATTAAATGATTGGCTCTTCTCACACCTGCATCTTTGCGGAGCACCTGAGACCGCTCTCTGTGAAAGTCGCATTTAGGAAAAGGCTGACACACATCCCAAACACACTGTATGCAGACATCCAATACATGCACATCTCAAACGCCTCCACAGCATCCCGACTGCTGTCACCTTCAGCGTGGATGCTGTGATGTCATACCTCTCCTGTAGGTTTCCACTGAATAAAGCCGCAGCTCGACGCTCTACCGAATCTCTTCGTCTTAATCCACACCAAATACATCCACAGGACTACTCTGTAAAAGTTGAACTTTTCACTTTTACACAAGAAAATTGTTACAGAGAAATATCTATTTTTTTTAAGAGACAAAGAGTAAGGTCAAAAGATGTATTAAGGTGCACAGTCACATTTTCCCCAAATATCACAAAAGTTATATTGTGCACATACATATTAAAGTGACGAAACGTAACTTGTTAATGTTCCTGAAGCTCTATCATTCATACAGTGTTCTTAAATGATCTCTAACACCAAACAAGACTGTCATTCTATATGTACTGTATATATGTACTATATAGTTTTTGTAGCCTCTGCATGGGTTCCCCCCGCAAAGTCACAGAGTGATTTACGGCAGGTAGACAGTGCTACAGTAACACATTCTGACAGGTCACAGATTTCTTTGTTACACTGGTAAGCCTGTGTAAGCGTATCCAGCCTTTAGAGCAAGTTTAAAGGTAGCAGGAGATTTCTTTATATAGGCCTAATTGTATTTTAATTTTATTTTAGAAGTTATCTGTTGTAGTTATGGCTGATCCTGAGGCAGAAAGAAATTAAACAAAAAACAACTAAAAGCTAAAAGGGAAAGTGAAAGGCAACGGGCGAAATCTGAGTCACACTCAGTCGAGCTTTAAACAGATGGAGGCAGGTATTGGAGACAAAATAAATCATTCAAAAACATCCAGAATTGGCCTTCAGATATGTAATATGACGATTTCATTCATAAAATAACTTTAGATTGCGTGATTTGCTTTTAACGTCAGTATACTACATAAAATTAAGTCCCCCTCACATTTAGCGCAGACGTTTTATTTCTTTTAGTCTGTGTTTGTGTTAGCTTCCTATTTTCTTTTCCCTTGTCCCCCTGTAGTTGTGTAAAGTGTCCGTGGGTTTCATGAAATGCGCTATATTAGTTATTATTATGTTGGTTGCTACAACAATCTCTTAATGCTCTGGCTTGTGACCCAGTGACAGTGATACCCAGTTTAGCTCAGGAGACATCCTAAGTAGGCTAAGTTACCATATGCAACACTTGAAATGCAACAATTCATCTGTAACTTATTTTCTTATTGTAAATGAATGGTTTTCTGCCTGAGCAAAACATTCATCGCAACTATACATGCTCCCGGTAAGGCTCACTCTGTAATCTACAGTGGGCAATACAAATATAAATTATTTATAGTCTCAATTCATAACAAGCGTTGTCTCCAGACACTTTACAGAAAGAGTAGGTCTATACCATACTAATTTACAAGGACCCAACAATTCTAGTAATTCCCCCCCAGAGCAAGCATTTAGTTTGACAGCGGCGAGGAAAAACTCCTTGAAACCTTGGACAGACCCAGGCTCTTGGTAGGTGGTGTCTGTCGGTGTCGGTTGGGGGTGTAATAAAAAAAAGTCAAAATAAAAGATAATACAACAGTGACTTGAAATAGTAGTTTGTAGTAGTTCATGGCATAGCAGGACACCGCAGAGCGTAGCAGGATGTAACCGGGCATCGCAGGACGTGTAGCAGGACCACGGCAACAGCTGCAACAATGATTTTGGAGCCTCCATGATCCAAGGAAACATGCTGGGCAAAAAAGAGCATAAAGACTCTGGGAAATAACTTCCCAGAGGTAGGTTAGTAACAAGCATTCCTGGGACAGAGATGCACACAAATGAAGAGGGAGGAGAGGGGAGCTCAGTGTGTCAAAGGAAGTCCCCCGGCAGTCTAAAACTTTTACATCGTAATAAAGAGAGGAGCCTGGTCGGGTTA
>NC_045745.1:2784465-2784739 GCF_008692095.1 Etheostoma spectabile | reverse complement strand
CTCCCCTGCCGGATCGGGCTGTACTGCCCTGCCTCCCTCTAGTTTGATTATATTATTGATTATATGGTAGATGAATCTGACGGCCATTAAGAGAAGCAAGTGGGCTGGGGTAGGCGGACGCTGCAACTCCTCACTCCCTAACTATAAGGTTTATCAAAGAGGAGAGTTTTAAGTTTACTCTTAAATGTGGTGGTGGTGTCTGCCTCCAGAACCCAGACTGGAACGGGATTACATAGTAGAGCCTGATAGCTGAAGGCTCTGGCTCCCATTCTAC
>NC_045745.1:2784330-2784455 GCF_008692095.1 Etheostoma spectabile | reverse complement strand
TCTAGGAACCACAAGTAACTCTGAATTCTGGGAGCGCAGTGCTCTAGTGGAACAGCAAGGTACTATGAGCTCTTCAAGATACGACGGTGCTTGACCATTTAGAGCTTTGTAGGTCAGGAGAAGGA
>NC_045745.1:2784206-2784320 GCF_008692095.1 Etheostoma spectabile | reverse complement strand
AAATTCAATCCTGGATTTTACAGGAAGCCAATGCAGAAAAGCGAATACAGGAGAAGTATATCTCTTTTCTTAGTTCTTGTCAGAACACGCACTGCAGCATTCTGGATCAGCTGG
>NC_045745.1:2784118-2784196 GCF_008692095.1 Etheostoma spectabile | reverse complement strand
CTTAAGGGACTTATTTAAGCATCCTGATAATAAGGAATTACAGTAGTCTAGCCTGGAAGTAACAAATGCATGGACTAG
>NC_045745.1:2779455-2784108 GCF_008692095.1 Etheostoma spectabile | reverse complement strand
TCGTTTTGAGACAGGATGTTCCTAATTTGACAATGTTATAAAGATGAAAAAGGATGTTCTTGAGGTTTGTTTTATATGGGTGTTAAAGGACCAAAAATAACTCCTAGATTTCTGACAGTAGTACTGGACGCAAGTGAAATTCCATCCAAGGTAGCTATATCTTTAGATTATGAGGTTCGGAGGTGCACAATACACTTTGGGGGTTTAACATTAGAAAATTGTAGGTCATCCATGATTTTATATCTTTTAATGCATGCTTGAAGTTTAGCTAACTGTCTGGTTTCCTCTGGCTTGATTGATAGTTATAATTGGGTGTCATCCGCATAACAATGAAAGTTAATTGAGTGTTTCCTAATAATATTGCCTAGAGGAAGCATATATAAGGAGACTAAAATTGGTCCATGGTTAAGTTTAGTGTATCTGGAGTATTTATCATTAACATTAACAAATTTAGATTGATCAGATGAATACAACTTAAACCAGCTCAGTGCGATACCCTTAACGCCAACTAAATGCTCCGGTCTCTGTAACAGGATGGTATGGTCAATGGTGTTGAATGCAGCACTAAGATCTAGTAAAACAAGTACGGAGACAAGTCCTTTGTCTGAAGCAGTTTGAAGGTCGTTTGTAATTTTCACCACTGCCATCTCTGTGCTATGATGCTTTCTAAATCCTGACAGAAAGTCCTCAAATAAACTATTTCTATGTAGAAAATCACAACTGATTATTGACCTTCTCAAGGATCTCAGAGAAAGGGAAGATTAGATATATAGGGTCTATAGTTGGCTAAGATCTCAGGATTGAGGGTGGATTTTTTTCAGAAGAGGTTTTATCATCTACTTTAAATAACCGCGGTACATAACCTGTTCATAAAGACATATTGATCATATCTAGTAATGAAGTGTTAACCACCATTTAGGCTTTTACTGTACATTTCCTTTGCTAGAACCAAAATATTCCAACTCAGCTGGCAGTAAGTAGAAAGGCCACAGCATGACAGGAAAGTGCTGTTAGAAAAATGTATTTCAGATTTTTCACCCTGCCTAATTTTCAAGCAGTGCATCAGTGACTCCTGCAAAGAGTCCTTGTGGCAAGCTTGGAGTCCGATACTAACGTTCCTTATTAGAGTAGACCTAATAACCTTAATTGGATCAATTGATGGACGCTAGTTTCCAGTCACTGTCACCTAGTAGTGATTCATCACTCTGCTGACAGGATTTATTCCACATGTAGTCATTTTCTTAGCAAATTAATTACAAATAAATGTTAAGCCAAAGACAAAGCAAATGCAATTAAAAGAGAAATACAGCAGTACAGAGAAGAGAGAGCTGTAGAGACATATCCGTCTGGCTGACAGAGCAGCACTTTGCTGAGTGCTGTGATGAGGAGGAGTCTTGCACAAGCATGTTTTTAAATGGGCTCTTCTGTACTCACCCACTTAGGCTAGGCCACGGGCCGGCAAAGCACAAAGGATGAAATTTAGAGCTCACTACTGTAATTACACTGTCAGACAACGTGACTGACTTCCCTTAAAGGTCTGACTGCAGCATCAAGTTCTCCACAACAATGACAACACACACCAGGGAAGTATTTCATGACATTATTATATTCAAGGGCATAGGTTTGTTTACAACATTGGGAGGGGGGGGGGCATTAGAACCGGGGGATCTGGGGGTCGTCCACCAGTCAAACACTTTATTTACTAAACCCAAAAAGGACTGGCAGCTCATTACCCGGACTTTGCCCTGTAAATAAAAATTGAAACTGTGTGTGTAGCTACAGTTAAAATACAGAAACTTTTCTGTTTTTTGGCCTGTATAAAATTCTCTCACCTTTTCTGAGGGGGACAAATCTACCTTTCCAATCTACCATATCCCCTGCATCCCCCCAAACTCTATGCCTACTGTATGATTCTATCCACATACTTTATGTACAGTCAAATTTTATTATTACCGTCAAATAAAAATGACCATCAGCATCATTTTCTACAGTTGCTGTGAGCTGCTTTCTCTTGTGTTCCGATTTCGGTAATTGGACTAAGGAAGCTAAACTAAGTATACATTTTTTTTATAAATCATTATTTAAGAATAAGACGGTTTAGAAACTTAAAGAAAAAATATTTTGACCTATAATATGCCTACCACTGTCCAGCCATACATACTTCATGTGATAATAAGTCCCAGCAGAGTATGCTCTGTGAACATATTTATAATGATGATCAGTGTTTCTGGGAGACGGTAGGCAGTAAGTACATTTTTCCACGCCAAAGTGTTACATGTTTGAAGGAGTTCAACACACAAAGATGTATATTTGTGTTGCTGGTAATTCCATCTGCCATGGGATAATATATGTACTCAGCAAAGACTTTAGTTGTAATAGAAAAAAAAGATTCTATCTTAGAAAGTACTGAGTTTTCCTCTGTATATTTCTGAATGTTTGAACTCCTTTATCACTCATTGTGGGAAAGAAAAAGGCATTCCCACCAGCTAATTAAGTGTCATTATTGAACAGAACCAACTGAGAATAATATCTTTGTCTGGACTTCTGATCTTTCTGGGACAGAACCACAATTAGACACAATTGCACCAAATTTAGCTTGAATAATTTTGAAGGGAATATTTGAATGTACCAGATGTGCCGCCGAGGTTTAACTAGATTCTTATACAAATTTGACAGGTTCAAAACACAGGACATATTAAAACTAAAGAAATTCGGAGCTCCTAATCTCTGTCTCTTTGTCCAATTTTAAATACATTTGTAAGTAATTTTCTACAGTCTGTCCTAGAACCACAAAATTGCTTTGAGGGGTATCACTGCTGTAAAAATGTATCCTTGGAAGTATGCGGAGTCCATCTCTCTAAATCAGTCATTTACAGAGCAGTATTACCATTATCTAACTCAATTCACCACACCATTTTTTACAAGGATATATGTTTACACCCATACAGTATATTCATAAAACCCCTTAAAGAAGCCCTTGGCCTACAAGAAATGACCTTATTGTGATATGTTATATACTATGACAGTTCCTATTCTTTCATGTCCCAGAATAAACCCCAGAAGGTGTACTTAATTAACTGTGGTTTACCAGTAAAGCCAACTGGTTGGGGTCCCCTTTGGGACCTGGTCCCCTTCTGGCACATCTACCTCCATCTCCTCTTTGTCTAGACAACATGGTGCCATTCCACATGAGGTGAGGCACGCATGATTAAAGAGATGACAGCTGAATCCTTCTGGTATATTGGTAATGTAACAGATGAGAGATAGATGTTTGTGCTTTGTCTAATCTGGTATTTTCTTTTAATGCTGATTAAACAAGCCCCTATTATTATTTAGATTTTGTTTCCTTCTTTTAGTGTTATATGTATGTATGTATGTATGTATGTATGTGTATGTATAATTATTTATTTATTTAAATATATATATAGATATATTAAGTATTAAAAAAAAATGTCACTCTAAATTCAGCTTTACTTTAGCCTGGCTCCGCCCTTCTACATTCTTACGCTTAATTTACATTTTCCTTCAGTACTACGTCTGGGTTTGCGGTATATTTTTGGGTTTTTCTCCAGTCAAATTTTAATCCGTCCAATCAGCAAACTGAGGAAGTGGCTGAGAACGATGACGTTGAGGTTGTGCTAGTTTGAGTTGTAGTGCTATAATGCCGGCGGAGAAAGATGTGAGCAAAGCCATTCGGTCCGTTGTGGCAACTCTGACGAAAATCCAGAAGTTAAAGCTGAGCAAGAACAGTCTTGCTGAGTTTTGTTGGTGGCCATGATGTTGTGGCCCTCCTCCCCATGGTGTTTTGGGAAAAGTTGAATTTTCCACCTCGCTCCGTTAGTGGTGAAGGAGCAATGCTAAGCCAACCAAACGTTAGCGATTGGTTATGGGAGATCCAGAGTGGCTCTGGGCAGATCCTTCAACAGAAGTACCCCCCTTCAGGAAAGTTAACGCTTGTCAATGGAGAGTGGCCAGACTCTCTGTACAAATGAAATGTACCAGAGTCTGGTAGGACTAGGCTAACTTTCCCTACCACAGACGGCACTTTTTCTCAACTGCCTAAACACGGCTCGCCCACATTCCTGTTTGAAATTCTTCCATTAGTGATGCCACTGATTGAGAATACAAGCCCAGTTTTTCATATGTGCTGCCCATTGGTGCGGCCTAAAAAAAGCCTAGCAAGCCCAGTGGCTTGGAATTTGGTTGACCAATCACAACTGAGTGGGCTAGCTGACCAATCAGAGCAGACTGGGCTTTTCAATGAGGCGAGGCCAAGAGCTCAGACAGTGGTTGCATTTTATGTCCCTTAAAGGCAACGACCCAATGCGTGTTAGAGGGATGTGACATCTTTTCCTCTTAAGCGTCACATGATGTCACAGCTGTATGGGCGGAGTTAGCAACTCCTTCAGCTGCACGGCTTTTGGGAAGGCTGCTCTCGTGTATCCCCGGCTATAGCTATTCAGTTAGAGCTGCACAATTAATTGCAATTTTATCAAAATCTCAATATGGAGTAGTGCAATATCCAAATCACTGTGAGGCAAAATGTGTGTCAAACTATGCCTGCACGATATTGGAAAAATCTTACATTGAGACATTTTTTCCCCCTGCAATATGTATTGCAATATGAAAAAAGAAAAAGTAATTTTTAAAAGA
>NC_045745.1:2779310-2779445 GCF_008692095.1 Etheostoma spectabile | reverse complement strand
TAAATAGCTCTATTTGGAAATAATAAATTATTCTCGATTACTGTGGTGATTTTGTAGGGGAGTGGATCTACATAGAAGAAGAAAAATGAAAAAGGATCTTTTCTAATGTGAACCATTCTTTGTTGAACTTTAATG
>NC_045745.1:2761016-2779300 GCF_008692095.1 Etheostoma spectabile | reverse complement strand
AAACACCAAAGCAAGTAAGCGCTGGGACTAACGTTACTCTTCTGAAGTGGTTTTGGAGGGAAATTAGGTAGAAACACGCTGGTTTACTAGCATGACACAATTGTATTCATATGATAATCATTATCAATGTCGATGCTAAAACACAATATCGTTCAGCCCTATGTCAAACCATTCTGAATGAAGTGTTGGGGTGTTACAGAGCGGTCCTATCCTTAGGGCTGCACGATTATAGCCAAAATGACAATAACGATTATTTTGATTAATAATGAAATCACGATTAATTATCACAATGTTTTGTTAATTTTAACCAAAACAAATTTTATTGTAAAATAGGCTGTTTATAACTGCTTCCACATCCATATTGTGCTACATTCCTCTTATGTTGCATAAGTTAAGTTGTATGTTGTGTGCTCGTTATCTACCGGACGAAATATCAACGGGGATTTCGGTACCTCATTATGGTGCCACGTAAAGGTCTGCGCTGCTCTCTGATGGTCCAAAACACTCGTTAGAGGCAACACAAACATTGCTGCACGTCACGCTAGAAACACTAATAACACGTTATACAGCAGGTAACGTTAACCGTTGTACTGTCATTGTATTTCACTATTACACACGTGAAATGTCTGTATCGTCACTGCGCTGCATTTTTATGAACTATGATATTCTGGCCATGGATTACATCTCTGGTCCAGGTCCAGCAGCTCCGTCTCACACGGTTACTCTAACTGAAGTTAGTTGCATTCAATAACTTCTTCTGTGTTTTTTTCGCCATGGCGGCCGCGATAGCTGTTACCCACGGAAACACTGGTACAAATACAGTTTTGCCTCTCATGCTTAACAATATACAGCTGTGTTAATAACAATTAAGACTGTGGACAAATGTCAGAAGTGTGGACCGGCGGCGGATGTGTCTCTCCATGTTCCTGGGGAGTTGTGTGTGAGTGAATGGGGGCGGGGCTGCGCAGAGAGTAAGAGGAGAGATTCAAACACAGGCACGGCTTCACAGAAAAAATGGGTCATGTAACCATAGACTGTATATATTGAATAAAATTAATATTAATGGTCTATGCATGTAACGCATGGAGAAAAAAAATAATTGAGCATTCTATGAACGGAATGACACATTTAAAATGTTGTTCGATCGCGCAAATTTGATCGATGGAAGCCAAAATCATGATTGTGATTCAAATTTGATTAATTGTGCAGCCCTACCTATCCTCGATGTTCGGTCCTCGAGACAGAAATAAGAGCTTTGAGACGACAACAACAACAACAACAACTTCCAGTTCCGCCGAGGACCTAGGAGTCAAGGAGCTATCAAATAAGCGACATGGGATGCAGCCAGTGTGTTTCAGACAGAGGAGCTGCAGCTTTAGGCATTATGAGAAACAATCTGGTTTTTGTACATCAAAGCATGTAAACCTATTCTAGTAGAATGTGAATATGAGAGTAGAAATGTGACGCCGAAAAGGCGTGAAATAGGGGCTCATTAAAGCATCAGTGTTATAAGTGCTGTGATTAAACACTGTGTGACCACTCTGTTTGTGCAGGCCTCAGATTAACAGACAGGGGGCACAATGGAAGCCCCTCTTGTGTGTTTGGATGAGGAGTTTGAGGACCTCCGGCCCTGCCGCATGGATGAGCTGGACCACCCAGCGCTCAAACACTCCTCTTACTCCACCACCACCACCGTCCCCCTGGCCTCCATCACCCGCGAGGACTTCTCTGAGCTGGAGAACTTCTCCGAGATGATGAGCTTCAAGTCGATGGAAGACCTGGTCAACGAGTTTGACGAGAAGCTCAACGTTTGCTTCCATAATTACAACACCAAGACGGAGGGCCTGGCGCCCATACGCAACCAGTCCCACAGCCAGGAGGACGAGGAGAGGCTGCAGGACGAAGAGTGAGTGACCAAAGTTGATACTGTTCTGGTGAAATATTCATAGCACACGGTCCTCTTACTGTGGTATTCATCTTCATTGGTCAGATGTCTTAATAGATCTGATACAGGTCAGTCTTACCCAGCTAATATTTACTGTATAGCGCTAATAGTTCATCGATAAGCATTTGCATCAGTATTTTTGGCTTAAACATATAAATAACTTTACAAACATTACAAACAGAATCCAATAGTAGCCTATGTAGCCTACAATACTAGCCTACAGTGTAAATATACAGAAAGTATCTAAAAGCATTTTAGATTTTTCAAGAGCATAGTCCCTAGCCTTGTTACCGTTTACTGTAGGCCTATTTATATTTGAACTTTTTTCTTAATTATAGTCTTAGTTCACTGGACCAGTAACTTTATAGTTGAGGCTACTGTACATACTATACGGTACATTCATAAAACAACAGGGAGAGAACACCTCATTGTTTTTTGACCTTATATTGTACTGGGGGGAAATAACTGATGATTACACGGTGTTACAGTCATTGTTTACAGTGTGCATTATATTCATCACTTAATTATCTTTATAGTTTCTATATTTCAGAGTGCAATTTATTCAATGTCTTTCTTTTCATGTCCATATGGAAACAAAGCATATAATACGTAAAGAAGAAAACTCTGCCTCTTTAAACAAAACAAAAAACAGTGAGAAAAAACGTGGCAGATTATAGCGGACCGACTGAATGACGGACTACTGCTCTTAAATGAAACCTTTCAAGTTTTTTTTCTACAAACACTTTGCCTGAAAAGCGAGCAGTGGGAGTGGGAGTTACTTAGGTAATTTATATTTTAGCGCATACGAGAGAGAGGGAGAGACGGTGTTTGTGAGAGAGAGAGAGATATTTATGAATCCTAGGCAGATTAGTGGTTGTAATCGATCTTCATGGTTAATTTCCAGCGTAACATCAGACTGTCTTCTGCTCACTTTTAAGGAAAAGAGCACAACTGTTCATTTGTGCAAATAATTAGCCTAACTACTTGAATGGTATGAATATGACTGCTTCAGTTCAGAGCAGTGGTCAGTATATTTTTAGGCTTCTTACACGTTCAGTTGGTCTGCGATTGTCTGCCTTGCTTTTTCTCGCTGTTTCATTACAGCGGCCATGTTTCTTTTTTACAAATACTATATCACCTTAATATATTTTCATAAGAAGCTGCTGCTCACTCTGTGTAAAGTATATTCGCAATACATGTTCTCTATTTTAGCATCAGGAAGTCTTTGATCGACCTTGCGGCCTATTAAAGAAAGCCGTGAACGTGCATCCATCCTAATTACTCCATCCTGTTACTAATTACTATCCAAGCCAGGCTGCACAGATTAGACTAGGTCAAGCCTTGCTTCATCAGTTATCCTGGATTTATTATAAATTATACTTTTGTGCATTACTCCCCCGAAGAAGTTCAGGAGAAAACACAAGACTTTCACCCTGGAAACGGGTGTTTGTGTCTGGGACCGGTGTTTTAACTGGAACTACAATCGTTTTTCTAGTCTTAACTAGTCATTGTCGTCTTTGCAGGACAGTCACCTTTTATCGACTAAACTCAATTGTAACAGCCGCTGAAAAGACTCCTCACAGTGTTCTGGACTAACCCCCTGTCATCACATACCCTTCACCATACCTAGAGATTGGCATGTTTTTTTTAGTTAGCTTAATAGCTGGTTTGATTTGCATTGAAAGATGATCTTATGGAAAGTTTCCCATGCCTATCACTATGCATGGTGAAGGGTATGTGACGATGGGGGGGTATTTTAATTCCAAAGGCCAAGGGAACTTCATCAGGATGCATAGTATCCTGGATCTATGAAATAACTGGCCTTTAAAAATAAAAATGTGCCTGCCTCTATGGGAATTTAACATAGGGGGGTGTATACTTATGCCCCCTGTGTTTTAAGGAAGAACATTTATTTATTTAAATGTATATAATACATTATTCATTAACAAAGAAAATTGGTGTCCTTTATAAGGTTGGATATTTCAAATGTTTTTTTTAATTAAGGCATTAAGATCAGTTTCCAAAAGATGTTTTTATTTTTTTATTCCTCTTTTCAATCAACTTTAGCATGGGTATGTAAACTTATTCAAGCCACTGTAGTTAACGGTCATATGACCGGTCGGCTAAACTTTGCCACGTGACTGGCTGGCAGCCGCTGTAGTTTCATAGGATAGCATATCATATTTCAATATCCTACAAACCCGTTCAAGAGAATGTGTTTTTGTGATTCATCCTAATTGGTCACCAGCAACATAATAAAATGCTCGAAATTACCACAGACTGACTATTCCTCCAGCCCTTTAATTACACTCTAGCATAGTAATTATGATGTTTATGCCATTAATACCATACACAAACACAACACACTCTCAAGACCATAACAATGGCATAGCACACGTGACAAAGGTCCAAATATTTCCACAAACCGGCTGCAACACCCAAAACAAGCAGTCAATCAGCAGCATGGGCCCACCCTCCCCGGCTCCACAGCCGGGCTGCATGCTGAATTATTCAATGTGCAGTGTTGTACGGCTCAGTTAGCTTTGGCTCTGTTGGTGTGTCTCTGTCTCCGTCTCTCCCCCAGCTGACTGCCAGACCCTCCTTCAGCCCGCAAGCGCTGAGGCGGAAACACACGTCCTCACACTGTGTGGATGTGAATCGTGCTAAAAATAGCCTCACTGGAGGTTTAAGGAAAGGAATCACATCTCAAAGACCATTTCATTGCTGTTAAAATGAGTCTGTGTTGATTTCAGAGTACTTCTTAGAAGGATAAACCCATTGAGATAAATCCTCACATTTTTGAGGGGGTCCTTAAGACAAATATATGGAAAAGACAAACGACATTCACAGATACACACTTTGATGAATAAAGTGGACTGATACAGAGTACAGAACACAGGGCTGTGGGTGGATGTGGGTCCTACAGTATTACACTAATCTGCATGTTAGGACCAAGACATAAATCTAATACTTTACTCTGATTTGTTGTGGCACAGATAAGGAAACTAGTACAGATATATTCCAGTCAAACATTACTGTCCCAGGCTCCCCCGGAGTTTTTGCCAACAACAATGTCTCATTGTTCCTCCCCTTTTATAACAATTCTTGCAAGTAACAATCAGCTGATCAAGTGAGACTCATTCACTATATTTATTCACTTGAAGAAGCTATTAAAAGACAACACTGATGCTCATAATGCTGAGTATATTGTGTTGTGTTATGACATAGAAAAATATCTCTTTTTAGTGGAGGGTGCAGTCTGATTTAAAGGGACCTATTTAAAACCGGAGCATCTTAGAGACAATAAACATCAACCATGTAAATCTGCCGTTTGGTTAAAAACAGTGTTGCACATTTTGGTCTAATCCCTGCAGTTGCCTGATTAGAACCAGAGATATGAGTCTGTCTAACGAGCTGATGGAGAGCTAGAACATTAAACAGAACAGATTCCTCTTCTGTGGCTGCTGGCCAACAAATACAGCAGGACAGCTTTGAAACATGGAGTCTCTGTTCCTGCTGGCCATATGACGGAGACACGTCCCTGAGTTATGCACTCAGTATGAGCTGTTAATGTTGTGTGTCATGTAGATTACAGATTAGTATTTTTTTTTTTTTTTTATAAACGTCTTTTAGTGAGGTGAGTTTTACAGAAGACCTAAAAGGTGAAAAATAATATATGTGCGGGAAATGTTTATCTCCTATGTACGAGATAATGTTCAATACATACAAAATATTTTTTTAGGCTTGAGAAAGAGAAAGCCTGCTCATTGACATAAAACTGTGCATAGGTGCCAACTAGGGTTAAACAGTAAGCCAGCCTGTAAGCTGTTAGCTAGCTGGGCTCTGTCCAAAGACTTGTGAAATATCTGCTTACCAACACTGCTGCCTGCTGAGAAATAGTCTTGGATAATCCCCTGTAAAAATCACAGAAGTTTCATTTGATCACTTTAGTTTCTACAATTTAAAAAAATCCACAAAATATCAATTCTCTCTGAAGGAGAAATTAATTTTTTGTAGAAAGTATATTATATTTCAATTCTGTACAACGCTTTGTTATTACTTCGTTTTCATCATAGTGTTAAGTGTATTGAAACGTTGACCCTGTTGATGTGCTGCTGCATCCGGTGATGGCATGCAGGCATGGCTGGTGAGGTAAGCTGCTGGCTGAATGGGGTCCAGTGTGTGTTTGGGGGGGGGGGTGTGGGCAAGTCTGCCACTGGGAGCATTATTGTCATTTTCAGGCCTGAGCCAACTTTTTAGTGGAGGAGAAAAAAAAAAAAAAAAACACAAAGGAGACTTCTCTCCCAGTTTAATGTCATTCTTCAGACAGACGCTCGCTCCGGGTTGCTGTCAGGGACCACTGGCACAATGATGTGAGAAGCTTTATCTAAATCTCTGCTAAGGATACCTTTTTACAGAGCAGTAAGCAGTTTCTTTCTGTTATGCATTGTTCCTCTGCAGCCTCCAGCTCTGCATAACATTGACTTGCAATAATGAAATATTGACTGAGTTGCAGGATGCTGAAGATAGAGCTGAGTAGACTTCCTTATAACAAGTAAGATGAAACAACACAGCGAACTCTGGTACAATGCTGTTATATAACTAACTAACCACAGCGGCTGTGGATCCACAAGCTTAAAATGGTAAACAGCCTTTGGGGGCTAAGGCAAAAAGAGTGTCTTGATGCTTGCTGACATGTCTGCATGTGTTGTTTTGCAGTGTGTGGGATGCTCTTACTGACAACTACATCTCCACCTGGGACGGCACCGACTCAGAGGGACTCAACGGCAATCTTTCTGACCAGGAGGTAAATGTCACTCACTTTCTATTTGGTTCAAATCTGGGAAATGTGCTATTAGGCCAAATAATAAAGAAACTTTTTGTTATTTTAGAAAGATAGATTTAATTGGATTTCTATTCCCTTTAAGCCACATTTTTCACAAAGGTAACCTTTTATTAGAAATGATAATGGTAACTATTGTTAGGCCAACTAGTTTATAAGGTAAACAGGAATCTCTTTTATGGCTTTATATTTGTAAATGAATGTGGTTATTTTTCACAGTGAGGTGCCAAACTGAGTAGCTAATTGCTCCATTCTCTGAGGCTCTCTCATGCTGACACGTGAAGCTATGCTTGCCCAACCTTGACTGGTCTGCAGTTCAGCAGAGGTCTCCCATCTCCTCCCCTCCCTCCATTGGCTCTCACATCCAACCTGACAGCAGGCACTTAGCAGGCTAGGCCATGTTTGGGCTGGTCAGGGCCAGAGCAGACATTTTAACCCCAGACGGAGAGGGTTGTTGTGCAAATGCATCATAGTGTTCATATGAAGCTGGATCCTGCTGTCAGAGGAGTTGCTGAGATTCTCTGTATGTCAACGTTTATACCGAAAACAGGCCAGCAGGAAACGTTCTGCAAAGGACAATTGTACATTTATTTCTTCGGATCTTGTAGAGCACACTTTTCATTATGTCTTCTGCTACAGAGTTCTTAATGTTTTAATTTCTTGTATTTATTCCAGACATAACCACACAAGACATCTGCTTGCTGTGTGCTTTCTGTTTTATTACAGCAAATATGAAATGGCAAATCTTTAAATTAACTTTCTCGCTGATATGCTGCATCAATATTTAGCAGTAGCCTGGAGACAACCCCTGTGGACATTCATATGATAAGACTATATTTTTACAGCATTAGCAGTTCTGTGAGAGTACTTTAGCACATCAGCGCGTTAAACTAAATGCTAACATCAGCATGCCTATAATGACAGTTTTTACATGCAGGCAGCCTATAATGGTTACCGTATACTGTTGACCACCTTTGTTCATAAACCAGTGGAGAATTGGATAATTTAAAATGTTACATGAATGTTAAGTCAAGTCATTTCAAACAAAGCACAAATGTCAACCCCATGTTGGCGAGGCAAAATCATTGGGATAGCATAGTCTGGGAACCATGAATGTCGTTGCCATCCCTCGAGCCAACGTCACAGATTTCTTCACATTACAATTAACTTCACTATCAAAACTTTAGGATGTCACATTTTAGGTATAAACTATTCAAACACTTTTACAAATGGAATGGAGTAAATTACTTTTTAAAATACAAAATAATGTAAAACCTTTCAAATATTTAAGCATGAGATTTTGAAATGAGTGTGACTTCTCTCTCCATCCCAGGCAAAGTTCTTTTGGAAAAGGACTGGACGGTTCAGTTCATTATTCCAGTGCTGATAGACCGTTTTTGACTGCCATACAAACTGCCATGTGGTTGTTCTCATGTTTCATCTCACAATCCATTGCAGATCCATGAAAAAGAGGACGAGGAGATGAATGAGAAGAATGACAACGCCAACTGCCTGAAGGATGAGCCTCTCGTCACAGCTGATCAGGTGTGTGTGTGTGTGTGTGTGTGTGTTATGCCATATTACAATATCAAAAATCTAAGGCGATATCTAGTCTCATATATCTGTATCGATACAATATTGATATATTGCCCAGCTCTTGGGTATAGCATGAGGCTTGTCTCAGATTGGTGCGTGGCTCCATTTCATCTTTCACCGTCACGCATTTCTGTTAACAATGACTGTTTGCTGGGATTGCCATAATGGTCTTTAAGCCACTTGTGCCTTGTCCATTCATATTTTTTTGTGGTAGTTGGGGGTTTATGTCAACACTATAGAATGGGTCAAAGTCAAGCTGTGCCTTCAGGGCAAACAGTAACATTTTAAAATTAATTCTAAACGCCACAGGTAACCAGTTCAGGGATTCCAGAATGGTGGGAATGTGCGTTAAAATTTCCAGTTTTTATGAGAGATCATTGATTTCTGGGGCAAGACAGCAATAAGGTGTTCTGGTAATCTAGAAAGCTGGAGACCAAGGCATGTATAGGGGTTTGTCCATCACAGAATAAAAGAAATCATTTAGTGGCAGCAATGCTCCTGGAACAAAATTTACCAGCATAACAAAGGGAGAAAGTAAAGAACCAAGAACAGACCCCTGAGGAACCCCAGACATAATATTTGCATTGCTAGATGTGGCATTCCCATTTTGATATTTGAATGTTTTGCATACATCCTTTTGATGGAGAGGCTCTTTATCATGTCCAATTAAACGTCTTGTGTCACATGGACAGCATGGAGGGTTTGACTGCCCTTTTATAGAGTTCTTCCAATACCAGAAATTGAAAAGCCTTCAATACTGCTGGTATAAGCATGTACATGAGTCTATGCACCGATGTGATACCACGTAATTGAACTGGGGAAAAAATGTACTTTAGAGTTGTTAAAATCGTTAATCTCCTTTTTTCCTCATGACCAATTCATCCATAATAGAGTGCGGATCGGGCCGGATTTTTCTGTCCGAGCCCGGCCCGCGTCCGACAGAGCAGTAACCGAACCCGACCCAGCCCGACAGGCATTAAGATATTTATGTCCGAGCCCGACCCGAGCCCGACACAGTTAAAATCGCATTTGTTCTCATACTAATGACACATGTACTTTTGTTTGTGAGAAAGCCGCTTTTATTAAGCAATTGTAGGAGGCATTCGGAAATGTCAACAGATAGCGCATCAATGCACACGCAACAAGCGCCTTCCCTACATAATAAGCTGTTTTAAATTCTAATGTTCAACGCCTTATCGCGCTGATGTGACCGCCCGACCCGAACCCGAGCATCTTTTCTAAAAATCTGTCCGAACCCGCCGCGACCCGTCGGGTACCGTCGGGTCCCGTCGGGCTCGGGTCGGGTATCCATCCTCTAATCCATAACCAAACTAATGAAATAAACTTATATGGTATTCATTCTCTGTGTACATTTGTTCATGTTTTAAGGCAAAACAACAAATGTATCAATCAAATCACATCCATACATGGTTTGAACTATACAGCTGTTAACACATCATAATTTATATGTACTGTATATATATTTTAAAAGCAATGGTGTCAGATCAGTACTCTGTATCGGCCGAAACGCAAGTTCAGAAGAAAAAGGATTGGAACTGCTTTAATATTTTATTGTCCTAGTACACAGGTGCTTGTCTAAATCCAAGTCTGTTGCTGCAGCCTGTGTAGACATCAATAATGGGTATTAATATGATATGTACACTTCCACAGAAGGCATTTTAGTGGCAACGCTCTACTAACAAATGGATGGTTATGGATGGGTGTGTACTTACCCCTGTCTTCTAATCTCTCTCCTGTCAATTCACCTGTCTCTCCTTCAGTCTCTCTCTCTTTCTCTCCCTCTCCCAAGGTCATTGAGGAGATAGTCGAGATGATGGAGAACTCCCCAGATCCCGGCGAAACGGAGGAGGAGGAGGATGAAGAGGAGAGCAGCCCTTGTTCCATGACCAACCCCTCCCTGCTGGAGGAGATCAGGCAGCTGTCGCAGGCCTCCAACAATAACTGCTCCTATGAAGGTAGAAATCAAAATTGTCAATCAACCAAAAGTAATTTGTTCATTTTCACAGCTGGTCTAGGACGTGACTCGGCTACATTCCTGTCCAAACATTGGTCTTCGTATACTTGCCAACAGATTCATCAGTCTTTCTAATGGCAGTCTCCTTTAGGTTACAATTCATTATTCTCTTTGAAACATGTTGCTAAATGTGACAATCATACCAAAGGCAGGAACCCCCACCCCCCCTTCAACAGCGTCCTTGCCATAGGCTGGACATAAATATCATCCCTATTTTTATCCAACATGAATGCCAGTAATAGTCAGTGCATGGGCAACATGGTCAAGGACAAACATGCACAAGTTGCGCTATATATCCATCTTATGTAAACAGTTGTTTACTCTCATATTCCGTCGAATAGTGTTTTGGGTAAGGCAAGGCAAGGCAAGGCAGCTTTATTTGTATAGCACATTTCAGCAACAGCGGCCAATTCAAAGTGCTTTCACAAATCATTAAACAGATAAAACACAAGTACAAAACGTTAAAAGTCATAAGCATTAAAATCAATAAGACACATGAATAGACAGTTAAACAAATAGAAACATTAGGACAAAGTTTACAGTGCAGCATAAATTTAAGAAATGAGCATTAATTTAAGAAAGGCAGCATCAAAAGAAGGTCTTCAGCCTTGATTTAAAAGAACTGAGAGTAGCAGCGGATCTGCAGGTTTGGAGTTTATTCCAGATATGAGGAGCATAGAAACTGAAAGCTGCTTCACCCTGTGTAGTTCTGACTCTGGGGACAGAAAGTAGACCTGTCCCAGATGACCTGAAGGTCTGGGGGGTCATAGTGTAGTAGCAGATCAGAAATGTATTTTGGACCTAAACCGTTAGGATTTATAAACTAGCAAGAGTACTTTGAAATCAATTCTTTGAGACACAGGAAGCCAGTGTAAAGACTTCAGAACTGGAGTGATGTGATCCAGTCTCTTGGTCTTAGGGTAGGGACATGTGTCGGTATTCATGTTCACTTCAGCCAACCAAGTCACAGCCACAAGTCAGGTTAGGATTTAGTAATCCACATGGTTAGATTAGTCCCATCAGCAGGTCTATGGAGGACAAGGCTTTTTCTGCCCAAAGGCACCCTGTCGCCGGATATGTTGATCCATGTGGCACCTTGAATGGAGCCTCACAAACCAATGTAGGAATGGTGAATGGTTCCTGTACTAAGTTAAAGGACTAGAAAATATACAATTACATAGTTTTCATTCTAACACATAACAGGCTTGATATTTTTTTTATATATAATAGTTTTTTTAATTTAATGGCTTGATAGATCAATCAACATGTGCATCAATGGCCGTAGGATAAAATCAGTCCCTCCAGGATTTTGCGCCTTTTTCTTTTTAAAGTGTTGAGGCTCAAAATGCCTAAATTTGTGGGAGTTTTTGCAAAGAACTGTGATAAAAGTTGCAAAGTTAAAATTATTTTTTATATACAGTGCATGCCATTGTCTAGCTTTATGACCAAACCTATGGGTAAAAAAAACTATCCTCTCCCACTTCATCTTCCCTGCAGGCCTGAGCCTGATGCCCAGCTCTGCTCTGGTGGAGCTGCTGGACAGGGTGGAGGCGGCCATCCGCCAGTACTCAGAGGAGCTGGTCAGCCAGCTGGCTCGGCGGGAGGAGCTAGAGTTTGAGAAAGAGGTGAAGAACACGTTCATCACAGCCCTGATGGAGGTGCAGAACAGGCAGAAGGAGCAACGGGACAGCAGCAAGCGCCGACGCCGGGACAAGGCCCTGAGCCTGCAGGGAGGGGGGATGCCACCTGTGAACGGAGGGAACACAGCCTCAACGGAGAAGACAGGGAGCATGCCTGTCAAGGTGAGAGGCTTTATACACACCTTTTAGACTGTACCAGAGTTCTCCTTTTCATTTTTGCTCTCTGTGTGTCTGGCAATGCGAGTCTAATTATGCCACAATGGGCCAGTGATGTGCCTAGTTTTGCATTTTCGCAGGAATGATTGTCGTTGCTTGCAATTCTCAGCAGGCATGCAAAACTTGGCACACCACCTGATTTATTAAGGAAATGGCAATGTGCCTATGTGCACTGTGGTTTTCATTGAGTTAAATTAGAATATGGTGAAAGCACACAGTGTGTGACGTCTCCCTCTTCCCTCCCTCTGACTGTTAGCATAATGGATTTTAGGCCATTAGCCTGTGTCTTCCAGGAAAGCTCCTAAAGTGATCAGTCATCTTTATACAGTAATAGCCCAGTCCTGTTCTGTAACAGGGAAACAACTTAATGGACTTTTCCCTCCATGTAATGCAGCAGCATGTTTTATGTGGGGACTGCTGGATACCTGAGGCTGTATTGCTGAAGTAATATGAATGATACAGATGCAATATGTTTAATGAACATGGTGCATAATAGTTTTAAATGTTAGTCCTCGGCGATTACACTTCATCGCAATGTTAATTTTTAAGAGGTATAAAAGCCGTTGATATATAGGAATATCCCCTTGATGGAGGTGATGTGAAGCGGGGCTTCTGATGGTGGCGGAACCCTGGGAGCGGGGAAGGATGAGAACAGAAGATGAATGGAGTGGAATGCATCGATTCTGCCTGAAATGACAGCAGACCGATTTAATTTTTGAATGCAACGATGCAATAGCTCATAGAGATTTGTGGCATATCTGGCTGGTTTAACTGAAAGAGTAAATGCCCAGATTCAGCTGCTGACAATGCAGCTGATTAGGTTGGGGAGAGAGTAATGTGAAGAATAGAAGTCTTCCTTAGAGAATTTACGCTGAGTTTCATTAGTCTCTTACTGTAATGTGATGTCTATGCGAGATGCTGAAAGGTCTGTTCTGTACTTCCAAAATACTCAGTCAGCTTGATCAAGGAAGTAATGGTCATTACTGTGTGTGTGCAGCGTTTCAGCATGGAAGGCCTGTCTAACATCCTGCAGACGGGCATTAGACAAACATTTGGAAGCACAGGGAATGAGAAACAGGTAAGTTCAAATGTTTCATAAAAGCTTCAAGTGTGACATAACTGTAACATTGATAGTGTTAGCAACATGGTGGCCGACAGGGGTAAACACACAAATAGACAAACTACAATTGTCATTAATTTGAAAACACATGCGCAGCATTTAGTAAACACGCTGCAACAAAAAACGCTGCATCCAGATTAAACAACGGAAGTTCTCCAGGCTCCTGTAAACTCGTAATAAAAAAGCAGAGTGTTCTCTCTGTGGGGTTGAAAATCAAGCAGTTCCACTTAGAGCTCCCCCTAAAGGCCTGGAGAACTTTTTTTGTGTGTAGGGCTGGGTGATATGGCCTAAAAAATTATTTTTTTATCCAATTTTACATTTAAATCTATTTTTGACTCATACATGCACACGCACACAAATGGAGCAATATTCATGGCAATTTGGTGTAAATAAATATTGGTTTGGGTTTTTCCTATCATTGTATCATCCCCTACCAAAAGAATGACAAAATTATATAATTATGCAATATATTCAACAAATTATAATGCTAACAACAAAATGGATGCGTGAGATGAAACTGTTTTCACACATACAGGTAATTCACTTCTCGTTCCTTGCCTAAAAGTTCAAATTATTAACGTTCTTGTGCAACCTCACCCCTATTATCATCTGTTGCTGAGTAACGTAACATCCCATGGTCTCTTGAATGTAGCATACCTGTAGTAACTAGTGGTAAAAACCGTTAGAGGAGCTTCGTGCTACATAGCTCCCCAACACCGCCTCTGGTGCTCCGTCAGGTCAGCGGTAGCTGGTGGTTCAGTTATCCAAGAATAGATGACTGTAAGCCGGATACTGAGCACCGCAAGCTGCCGGTTATTTCTGCAGAGATTATGGTTAAGTAAGTAATGAAACGACCAGTTAAAAGAATTAATGTTAGTCCCTGTCGCTGCTATGTTGTATATCTTTATGGGAAACGCATGGGGGAAGGGCTGAGCGTTGGCGGATTATGAGAAAACAGATTTTCATTTAAACACAACTACACATTAAAGTTAGTCGATATATCGGCCAGCCCTAGTTGTGCTTTACTTTTTGCAGCGCAGATGTTGCTTGTTTCATTAAATTGCAGTGCATTTGCCCCTGTAAATATGCCATAGTACACTGCAAGAAATGTCCCCGTTTTTGTCCGTCGTATTAATTACAGCTGACTGAACATGTGTCTATATACAAAATTACCCGCCACAGAAGTTAAATAATATGCATATGGCTGGTAGATTTGATTCACTCCATAGATTGTATGACGGGTAACATTTGAACATAACGATTAATTAGACACCCTGCACACACATGAATGAAAAGTTTGATTTTTTTCAGCATCAGATTGTATTAATAGATCTGGAGTGATAGGGTTGAATACTGTTTAGAACTTTGGTGATGGCTACTCTTGTAACATTTAACTGTCACCAAGATGATAACAACTGCGTTGACATCTCTGATGGCTGAACCTCTGTTTTCAGTATCTAAACACAGTTATTCCATATGAGAAGAAAGGCACCCCTCCATCTGTTGATGACCTGCAGATGCTCACAAAAAGTGAGTATAGCCCAGAACATGCGTATCAAAGGCAAATAAAAATGACTGGCTGGAACAAGGTGTATACCCAGAGTTGATACATTGTATTTCCTCCTTGTAGTTCTTTATGCCATGAAGGAAGACAGTGAGAAGGTGCCTACACTGCTAACTGACTACATATTGAAAGGTACACACCATTACATAAGTTGAAATACTTCTGTATTTGCTTGATAACGACCTACTTTTCTACTTACTGCACAAATAACAGGTTAGCTGCTGGGAATTATGAATGTATTTTAAAGTGCTCATTTCATTTTTAGGTTCTTTTCCTAAACCCAACCACAGCTTTCTTCTCCCAATGACACAGCTAACGTGCCACTTGGCTTAAAATTGGTGTGTATGTATATATGTTGTACATGCACGAAAGATAACAAACTAAAGAAAAGGGGAAAAAGCCTTAAAAAAAACATCATTCAAGTGTTTTAAAACTAGTTACAGTGGGGTGGCTTAGACGCAACGTGAATCACTTTCACATCTCCACTTAGCTTTTAGCACTGACTTAACATAGGGTCCTGTGGAGTCTGTCTTATAGCGTTTTAAATTCCTAAATTTTTAAATCACAGAAACTATTGGCCTCTATGTTAATGCTGTCATCAGTCTGGCCCCAACGGTGCCCTCATAAAAACACACTCACCACCAGGCCAAACCCTGAATAATGTAACTGTATTATAACCTTTAACTGTTTTTCATCCCTAGTCCTTTGTCCTACCTAAAGCCCCCAGCCCAGAGGCCACAGTGTGACTAAGGATCTTTCCAACCCTCCTCTGGCCCGAGCTGCATGACACCCCCCCATCTCTAACCATGGATCCTCACCATCGACATTATTGTACTCAACTCATCTAGGACTACTGCCTTTTGCTGAGCTCACCTTCTCCTGTCCTGCACATTAAGCTCAGGCCAGACCCAAAATGCCCGCCATCTGAATAGTTAAACAAGCGGGACAGCCTATCCCACTTTTAAAGGGACTTCACTAATGGAGCATGAAATGTTATTACATATCACAACACCACTTTGGTACAGGGATACGTTACTGTTGCTGTCCTTTTGTTCCTCTAACAGAATCTCAATGATGCCAGGTTATTACGTTTCTATTCATGAACTGACCTGTTAACCACTAGGTTCTGTTGGCAGCTGTATTCATTGATTTATAAGAACTAACTACACTGTAAAATGTCATACTACATCTATGAGTGATCATCTCCATGTATTGTTTCAGATGAAACAAAAGCCATGCGCCTTTTTCTGCCAACTTAGTACTGTAGCTCCACTATTACGGTGCAGTGCATTATCATGCTTTCCCCCCCCCCCCTATCTGAATATCCAGTGCTCTTCTGACTTTTTTGAAATTTATATCGGAATATTTGATATAAACTGTTGATTTTTTTTATTTACTGTCATTTGAGTGAAAGGCCTCATTCAGCCCTGTGGATGTGTATCACTGAGTTTAAATTGGATAAACTATATCATCCCCTGATGAGATGGGCTCATTAGCATATTAAATGATTTCCTTTGTGCCATGTAGGTGAATGTCACATCGCTAAATGCAAATTCTAATAAACATTCTACCCTTGCGGTGACTGAATCTGCTTCCTTCTCCTTTACCTTTTGATGCACTGTTAAAAGACTAGCTTTACTCAACATATATTTGAAAAGATCATGTTTTATTGTCTCAGGACAATATGAGTATTAAAACATATGCACTAAAAAAGGTTCAAGTTTACCAAAAAAAACTTTTCTTTTGCAATTTTCACCATCTCTTGCAACTTCATTGCTACAAAAGACATCACAATGTTTTTCAAAA
Organism: Etheostoma spectabile; assembly: GCF_008692095.1. NCBI lineage: Eukaryota > Metazoa > Chordata > Actinopteri > Perciformes > Percidae > Etheostoma > Etheostoma spectabile. The sequence goes on along the minus strand of NC_045745.1, from coordinate 2,762,535 downwards.
GCTCCCGCAAAATCTGGTGGGACTGTTTAGAATATAACTACTCCACCCTCAATGGAAAATATCAATATAAAGCTGTTGGACACAAGAAGTCTATGCATGTGACCTGGAGGCTTCGGTTTCCACATCACCTTCGTCTAACTGCTTTTAGTGATGAAACAGATGAGCGTCACATTTTCTGGACTCGGCCTTTGAAAGAAATGCAATATATCTGTATGGCTATACGTTATTCTCTCAGTTTACTTACTTAATTAAAATACTTAATTGCCTTACCTTGTTTGAGACTTACTTAAAAAGAATGTTCCAGTACGAGTTGCTATTGTAGCAGGTACAGATAGATGACAGAAGAGGTCCTCTGGTGCCACATATTTTAATTAGAAAAACTCCATCTGTAATTAAAAGAAAGACTTGTAGTTTCTACTAGCGTAATGGCTGTTGACATAAACAGAAGGTTTTGCAAAACTCACCCACCCATTCACTGGTCAATGTTGCCACCTAGTGGTGAGGAGTGCAAACGACTTTTGCACTGCTAATAACTGTCTTTCTTAAATGTAACTAAATATAAGCATCTTAAAATAAAAATACAAAAAAACTAAACTGTATTAGGGGGTGCTATTAAAAACATTTCAATTTTAACATAACATTAACCTCGTTAACCTGGTGCCACACCCTCTCCCACTTTCAAAAACAAAATGTCACTTGACATTTTACACAAACAGCAATCGACACATTAAGGATCTATTCTTTAAAGATTCAATGGTTATCACTGAAAGGCATTCAAATTGTCTCCTTTGACATTGTCCCTACATTTGTGAGAGTCCAAGGCCTCTGAGAACTACGAGATGCTGTCTGTACCTCACTATTGTCTATACCTGTCTCACTGACGGTGGGTTGACCCAGTGCGTCATAAGTCAGTTTATGTCCAATAGACTGATGGGACCAAAAACCTTTGAAATTGGTCCAGTATTGCGCGAGACTGCAGCAAGAAGCCGGTGAACCGAGCTACAATGTCACCTAATGTGGCAATTGTGCAGCCTTGATTGATGTCCAATGTGTTGTTTTTTTTTCTACGGACAGGTTCAGATTGTTGCTAAAAGTGGAAGACAATAATATCAAGCTCAGGACGCGACTTTTTGTCCGAAGACGGCGATGTGGAGATCGGAATGCAAGTCGAGAAAAAAAGGCGTTCAGGAATTCGGCGGTGTGAAAAGCATGCTGGGTAACATCATTGCTGCTAGTTAGCCAGGTAGTATGCCAGTGTGTTAAGCTGGGAGAGGCTCCGGTCGCTACTGCAGTCAAGAACAGAGATAAAGATCGAGGATGAAGAAAGACCGGCTCCTCTTTTACCTGCTTGTACTGTCGCCACATTCTCATCACCAAATGGAGTCGGCAGTATTTTGAGCATAGCTCTAGCTGCGTTCAATGTCACCAAGAAATCCTGACTGATTCTTTGGATGGTTTGTGGTTTTGATCGGCGCACATTTCATTTTTTCTACTACTACTACTACTACTACTACTACTA